>NC_047084.1:358164053-358291553 GCF_902459505.1 Geotrypetes seraphini
CAATACCGCACGCGCTAAACACTAACACCTCCATAAAGCTTGCGTTAGGATTTTTCGTTTAGCGCGCGCTAAAAACGCTAGCGCACCTTAGTAAAAGGAGCCCTTAGTTAAAGGTGGTCTAGAAATGTCAGAAATAAAATAAATAAATAAATAAGTGCGTGAAAAAAGGAATATTTTTAACTCAGCTTTAAACTTATAAATTGTACTCAATAATCGGAGAGCCAAAGGCATAGAGTTCCAAAGTTGTGGATCTTGTACTGGAAAAGGAGTAATTCTAATATGTTCATGAACAATTTTTCTATATGTTGGACCTATAAGACGTCTTTGATGTTCTGATCTAAGAGATCTTGAAGGTGTATATGGGATCAGAAAACGTGTGACATACAAAGGTTCACCAGTCATTAATACTTTGAAAGGCAATAGGTAAGGAATTGGAAGCCAAAGGGCTGCTTTCACAAATGGGGTAATATGATCAAATTTACTAAATATTAACCTAAATGGCTGTATTTTGAATATTCTGAAGTCTTTGAATGTCTTTTGGACATACCCCAGCAAAAAAGCACATAAGCACCTATGTGACAGCCATACAAAACAAATATAATCACAGCTAAATGCAACAAATCATTTAAACTACAGTAAGTGTAAACATATGCAGGTAAAATAGGTGCATACCTAAACCGAGCAATGTTGTGGAATTTGTTACCAATTGAAATTAAGCAGTTTTCTAATGTAGAAACATAGAAACATGAAACATAGAAACATGACTGCAGATAAAGGCCAAATGGCCCATCTAGTCTGCCCATCTGCAGAAACCGTTTTCTCTTTCTCTCTCTGAGAGATCCCATGTACCTATCCCAGGCCCTCTTGAATTCAGACACAGTCTCTGTCTCCACCACCTCTTCTGGAAGACTGTTCCATGCATCTACCACTCTTTCCATTAAAAAAAAGTATTTCCTCAGATTACTCCGGAGCCTATCACCTCTTAACTTCATCCTATACCCTCTCATTGCAGTTTCCTTTCAAATTAAAGAGACTCGATTCATGCGCATTTGCATTACGTAGGTATTTAAACATCTCTATCATATCTCCCCCCCCCCCCCCCCCCGCATTTCCTCCAAAGTATACAGATTGAGATCTTTAAGTCTGTCCACATACGCCTTATGATGAAGACCACATACCATTTTAGTAGCCTTCCTCTGATGCAATTTAGAAAAAGCATGAAAACTCTGCAAGGGAATATAAGTAAATCTTTTATTCATTGTACGCAGATGCTTTTCTTATTATTTTGGTTTTAAGCTTTTGTAAAAAGTGTAAATTTAAGAAAAACTACATGCATAATTTCATTATGTGCCAATTGTTTGTTTGCTATTATTTTATTATGTATGTTTTTATGTAATCCACGAAGAACTGTGGATGCAGCGGGATAGAAATTTTTTTAAATAAATAAACTGCTCTACCCAAACTACACCCCCTAACATGCCTGCAAAGAAGTTTGCATTATCCTGTCGCTGTGCACTTTTATACATGTAACCTTAAGGCTTTTCTTATTGGAGACTGTTTATATGTTTAAAAAAAAAAAAAAATTCCTGCTTAAAGTATCCCATGGGTGGTCAAATATCGCCACTTATAAAAGTTAAACATCTAGGTGACCTGCCCAAATATCGAATATAACATGAAACATTCAATCTAATTGCTTCAACTTACATGTGAATATTAGGCAGTATCACCTAAACAGAGAACATCGTTAAGGAGACATGATCTGAAATTGGTTTTTTGTTTTTTTTTATAGAATATGTTTATTAACGATTGCAACACAGAGGGTACAGAAATCCAACAGTACAAGGACACAAGGCCTGCAATGGATACAAAACTAGGCGGGAAACTGAAACTGGCCATGTACAGAAAAGAAATACCGGAACGCAATCTGCGAAATTTCTAGATTTGTAGATCAGAAAAACCCTCCAATCGCAATTCACACGCACATACCACACCCACAGCGTCCTGTGTTCTTTAAGTAGTTAAATATTGATTTGAAAGTCTTTTAGCACCCTCATCTGCAGTCTTAACCCAAAATATTCTCATGGGTTTTAAGCATAGCTTATGACAGTTTTTCTGCAATCACAGTACCTTGTTAAAGTCTTCATATCTCCCAATGCACAGTTTGCCAGTTACAATGGAAGAGGGAAATGTAGTCTCACTTATATGGAGGAGTGTAGTGGTAGAGACCAGAGAACTGCAGAGAGGTTTTAAACTCGGAAAAATATCCAGACACACTACCCATCGTTCTACCTTCTGCCACAGAAGTTACTTGCCCAAAACACATGGAAAGCAATATGAAAAATGTATGATTCTTGAACTTATGTTTTATTAGCATCAGCATATTACAGACCTAAGCGGTTTACATTATAATACAAATAATATATGAAAGGAATTCCAATAGAAATAGGAAAGCACTACACAGAAAGCACTAGATAGAGAAAAAATAAATAAATAAAATAATTGCGCTGAAACAAATTTTCTTCAATAGATGAGAGGTTTCTGATGACAAATTGGCCTTCCCAAATGATCCCTTAAAATAGAAGGTCTTCAGGCTAGTCTTGAATGACTGTGTGGTTACTTCTAATCTAATGTCCAGTGGTAGATGATTCCATAATTGGGGACCAATGAAATAAAAAAGCTTTATTTCTAGTAAATTCCCGTTTGGCACTCTTTGCTGATGGGAATACTAGTCTGCCATCTTGCATTGATCTTAATATTCTCCTGGGATAATAAGGTCTTATTAATGAGTGTAAATATTCAGGTTGTTGATGATTCAGATCCTGATGAACCAGAGATAACGTGTTAAGTCGTATCCTATAGTAAATAGGCAACAAATGAAATTTTATGAATAAAGGTGTGACCCTATCAAATTTTCTCTTAAATCCCAGCATTTTAATAGCGGTATTTTGAATAGTTTGTAATCTCCTAATATTACTTTTTGTTGTGCCCATGTAAATCATATTTCAATAATCCAATTTGGCGATCAATAACGCATGGATAAGAGTATGCAACTTGTGTTCCAAAACTAATACCCTAATAGATCGTAATTTTCTCATGGTATAAAAACTTGACTTAACTAAGTTTGAGACTTGGCAGTCGAAATTTAATTGGAAGTCAATCATGACTCCTAAATATGTAAAAATAGATACTCTAGGGATACTCTGTCCTAAAATGAACATGTCCTCCTTTGGTTGAGGAGAGTGACATGTAATCCAACAAGATGTACATTTTTCCATGTTTAACACTAAGCTATATCTATTAAGCCATATACTGACAAGCTTTAAGCCTTCTGTAATGGCTTTTAAATCAATGTGACTTGGCTCCAAGAACAAAAGTGCTATAATAAAAATTTTGAAATAATAAGAATATAAGATAAATCAAAATGTGGATAACAAGCACTCTCAAAATAGAGTGGTTTTCACGACCCTTAGAGAGATCTGTATACCAAGAAGGCAGTGCATGCAAATCTCTCTCATGCATATTTGCTATGGATAGCCTGAAAACTCGACTGGCTGGTGGTGCCCTGAGGACTGAGTTGAGAAGTACTAGGTCAGAGGACCAGTGAGAGCTAGTCATCTATTTTCACTGAGTGTTAGGGCACACTGTTTCTATATCCCCTGTTTTGAATGAGCATGTTCAATCATTGATCTAAAAAAAAAAAAAAAATCTAATTTGAACCCTTTAATATATAGCAGAAAACAACATGTTTAGCAGCTTTCATTTTTCTTTTATTCATAAAGCTTTTTAGTTTAATCAAAGAAACAAGATCAGATTCTCAAATCAATGCTGATATTTTACCTTCTATCCCAGAGATGGGCAACTCTGGTCCTCGAGGACCGGAATCCAGTCGGGTTTTCAGGATTTCCCCAATGACTATACATGAGATCTATTTGCATGCACTGCTTTCAATGCATAGTCATTGGGGAAATCCTGAAAACCCGAATGGATTCCAGCCCTCGAGGATCGGAGTTGCCCACTCCTGTTCTATCCTTTAGTTCTGCTGCACTTAAATTCATTGTTTCATGATCGCCATAATTTCACGGAAAAACAAAACAGGTTGTACAATATCATTCCCATCTACCCCCCTCCCCACTCCTTTTTACAAGCCGTGCTAGCGGCTACTGCTGCAGCAACTGCCTCAAAGCCCATAGAGACGTCCACGATCCTCAGTAGGATGCTTTAAAAAATGAGGGCAGACCCAAAAGAAAAGGAAGCCGCATGCTGGACAGGGGGAGCAAGTAAGGAGTGCTGCTGGACAAGGGGAGCAGGGAAGAGGGACAGGGGGAGCAGGGAAGAGGTGCTGCTGGACAGGGGAGCAGGGAAGAGGGGCAGGGGGAGCAGGTAAGGAGTGCTGCTGGACAGGGGGAGCAGGGAAGAGGTGCTGCTGGACAGGGGGAGCAGGGAAGGGGTGCTGCTGGACAAAGGGGAGGTAAAAGGAAGGAAGAAGGGCTACTGCTGGACAGGGGGAGCAGGCAAGGGGTGATGGTGGACAGCCGAGGAAAGAGAGAGACAGAAAGAAAGAAAGACAGACAGACAGAAAGAGGCCAAGGAGAGAGAGAGAAAGAGAGAAAGACAGACACACACATCTATTCTAGCACCCGTTAATGTAACGGGCTTAAAGACTAGTTATATCCATAAAATGTTTTACGCGTTTTTGCCTCCACAGCAAGTTTCTATTCAAATTCACTTTTAGCCTTCCCTATCAATGCTTTTACATCTAACTTGCCAATGCTTTTGCTACTTCCTTTTGAAAGTTATTCTTTTGGCTCTATATAATAGGCTTTCTCACCTCATCTTCTACCTATGTTGGCTGTTTGGCCTTCCTTCCACCTTTTTTAATACATGGGGTACAGCTGGCTTAGGCTTTCAAGATGATATATTTAACCATCATCAATGTCCAATTTAAAATCCTAATCACTGCAGTCGTTCCTTTCTTCTTTTTAGGATAGTTGTCCTTTAAACATTTGATTGCTGATGCAATAGATTTCCTTAGAGTCTTCACTCCATTTATTATTTCAAATTTAATCATGTTATGAGCGCAGTTGCCAAGTGGCCCCAATACCATTACTATTTGCACCGAGTCACGCCTTCTACTAAAACCTAGATCCACCTCTTGTTGATTCGTGAACCAGTTGCTCCATGAAGCAGTCATTTATTTCATCTAGAAATTTTAACTTCATAGCATTTCCTGACTTGACATTTATCCAGTCAATATTGGGAGAAATCAAATCACCATTCTCTATCCTCAGCAGTAGGGGATAAAAGTATTTTGTTTTTTTGTGTGTTGATTTATCTCTACCTGTGAATTTGATAAATCAAATCACCCATTATTGCAGAGTTGTCAAAATTTTTGTCTCCATTACTTCAACACCACTGGACCTGATTGTTCACACACATATACCATTTTTAAATGTACCACATTATGTATTAAATGATAAAGTGTTCCTCCACAGCAACACATTTAACAATAGACCCCAATCCATCTTTAAATAAGTAGTAAATTTCTAGAATAGGCTATGCTGTTTATTTAATGAAATTTACAAAGAACAAGGCAGGCCGGCTTAGCACTCAAGTTTACTGCTGACAGAAAGGTTCCTGTTCTAGTTCTGGTTTAACAACAATACACTCCGGATTTGCTGAAAAAATCCTAAAATAGTGAGAACAAAAAGGCAACCGAGTCACATCAAGGTTTGTGTGAGGGACGCTCAGGACGCCAAAATTGGCTCACAACTTACAAACCAAAATGGGGAAATATATATAATGGATGATATATAATTATATATGATACATTGTATTATGTTATAGGGTGCTCTCAGTGTGAACCCTCAGTGATAGGAGCGTAGCTCCAACACTTCACCTCTGGGTCAAGGCGGTAAGCCTCCACCCACACACCATCATCGAGCACCCCAGGTGTGCTGAAATCAAACAAATCAACCAATCAAAAGTGAGTAAATCAAACTCAACACCAACAACCTGAACGACCCCCACACAAACCCTGCCAGCCAGACCCCCCAAGAACGCACAACAAAATCAAAAAACCATACAAAAACTATCAAAAAAGTATCAAAAAAAACACAATACTTATCTGTAGCTATCTCACAGACTGAAAAACGCAAACAACCGCGCCAAGAGGAAAGGTTCAACCGCGCTGGTTTCGGGAGAAGCCCTTCTTCAGGAACCTGACCCTCGACGGAACACGAACAAAGAGGTCGGCTGGAGGGCGGGGTGCCCGAACAGAAGAGTACACCGCCTAAAACGAATCTACAGGTGACGTCAAGCACAAACCAACCAATCATACAACCCAACCAATCAACCAATCACACACAAGGGCGATAACCCACCCATCCATACTCGACATACAAACTGAACCAATTAAAAAGCCTCGGCCAAAGAACCCCCCACACACAAACACACACTGAAACCCAAAACCCGAATGAAATCCAAATGGCCCTATTAAACAATGGTATTCCATTCCACGCCTTCATTAAGGCCGTTGGGATAGACAGATTGTAATTGGAAAATCCAATATTGTTCCCTGAGATTTAAATGGGCCTGTCTATCCCCTCTGAAATCCCAAGGGACTTGCTCAAGCACGAACCAAGACAGATCAGTGAATTGATGACCAAATTCAGCACAGTGGGGTACAAGGGGGGCAGAATGAGATCCAGTACGAATCCGACTCCTATGTTCTTGTAGGCTGACCCTAATTCTTCTGTTGGTCCGCCCCACATAACACAACCCGCAGGGGCAGATGATGACGTAAACTACCCATTCAGAATCACAAGACGTTTGAGATCTGAGGTAGTAGGTACGTTGAGTCCGGGGATGTTGCCAGGTGGAAATAGACAAAGATAAAGGGCACATATCACAATGACTGCCCCCAATATGAGCCCGACTCCTTGTAGCCAATAAGTCCTTCAGATTTTTCGGACGGGCGTAAGCTATACAGGAAGCCTCCTTAAAAACAGAATGATGACCCAGTACATGCCAGTGCTTTCTCACAATGTTCGCTATCTGGTGGGCTTGGTTGGAAAACGATATAACACACACCTGCTGATCTAAAGGTGGCCTGGTCACAGGAACCCGTAATAACTCAGGGTTAGCATAGCGAGCTCTACAATACGCTCTTCTGATGACCCACTCAGATCAGGTGGACTTATTGGCTACAAGGAGTCGGGCTCATATTGGGGGCAGTCATAAACCATGCGGGCATTGTGATATGTGCCCTTTATCTTTGTCTATTTCCACCTGGCAACATCCCCGGACTCAACGAACCTACTACCTCAGATCTCAAACGTCTTGTGATTCTGAATGGGTAGTTTACGTCATCATCTGCCCCTGCGGGTTGTGTTATGTGGGGCGGACCAACAGAAGAATTAGGGTCAGACTACAAGAACATAGGAGTCGGATTCGTACTGGATCTCATTCTGCCCCCCTTGTACCGCACTGTGCTGAATTTGGTCATCAATTCACTGATCTGTCTTGGTTCGTGCTTGAGCAAGTCCCTTGGGATTTCAGAGGGGATAGACAGGCCCATTTGAATCTCAGGGAACAATATTGGATTTTCCAATTACAATCTGTCTATCCCAACGGCCTTAATGAAGGCGTGGAATGGAATACCATTGTTTAATAGGGCCATTTGGATTTCATTCAGGTTTTGGGTTTCAGTGTGTGTTTGTGTGTGGGGGGTTCTTTGGCCGAGGCTTTTTAATTGGTTCAGTTTGTATGTCGAGTATGGATGGGTGGGTTATCGCCCTTGTGTGTGATTGGTTGATTGGTTGGGTTGTATGATTGGTTGGTTTGTGCTTGACGTCACCTGTAGATTCGTTTTAGGCGGTGTGCTCTTCTGTTCGGGCACCCCACCCTCCAGCCGACCTCTTTGTTCGTGTTCCGTCGGGGGTCAGGTTCCTGAAGAAGGGCTTCTCCTGAAACCAGCGCGGTTGAACCTTTCCTCTTGGCGCGGTTGTTTGCGTTTTTCAGTCTGTGAGATAGCTACAGATAAGTATTGTGGTTTTTTTGATAGTTTTTGTATGGTTTTTTGATTTTGTTGTGCGTTCTTGGGGGGTCTGGCTGGCAGGGTTTGTGTGGGGGTCATTGAGGTTGTTGGTGTTGAGTTTGATTTACTCACTTTTGATTGGTTGATTTGTTTGATTTCAGCACACCTGAGGTGCTCGATGATGGTGTGTGGGTGGAGGCTTACCGCCTTGGCCCAGAGGTGAAATGTCGGAGCTACGCTCCTATCACTGAGGGTTCACACTGAGAGCACCGTATAACATAATACAATGTATCATATATAATTATATATCGTCCATTATATATATCTCCCCATTTTGGTTTGTAAGTTGTGAGCCAATTTTGGCGTCCTGAGCGTCCCTCACACAAACCTTGATGTGACTCGGTTGCCTTTTTGTTCTCACTAGTTCTGGTTTAGACAACCCTTTGAAAGCAGTATTCAAAATGCCTTAGAAATTTCAGACCAGCTTTAGGAAGATTAGAAGGAGCTCTCTCAGGAGCTATATCTTATTCTCAGGTTATTATATCTATGTACTTGCTTACATTTATATGGGAAAGGTAAGACGGAGAAAAAAGGGAAACACCCAAATTCACATTTAAAGGACATTCAATACTGTATGTTTTATTTCTATTAAGATCTTTTAGGTGAAAAGTGAGATGTCACCAATGACATTTCCAGTATGAACATCCTGTAGCATGGAAATAAATTACTCTAAAAACAACCACCACCACCAAGACCTAGGGCAGGGGTAGGCAATTCCAGTCCTTGAGAGCCAGAGCCAGGTCAGGTTTTCAGGATATGCATAATAAATATGCACGAGATAGATTTACATCTCAAGGAGGCAGTGCATGCAAATCCATCTCGTACATATTCATTGTGGATATCCTGAAAACCTGACCTGGCTCCGGCTCTCGAGGACTGGAATTGCCTACTCCTGACCTAGGGCAATGACAATACGCAGCCAAACACAAACATAAGCAGGTGGAGAAAAGCAAGCAACCAGTGTTCTTTCAAAAGAAAAATTGAGAAAGAACGAAAGATACATAATGAAGTTCTCTTAAAACAAGAGTACCTTTTCCGGGAAAGAGCTGGTGTGCCCCAAGGAGAGGGGAGAGAAGTCTCATTTGTCAGGCAGGGAGGGATCTGTTCTGCACGACTACAGACAAAACAGACATGGGTGGGACAGTCAGGTTAGAAAGAGAACAAGAAGTTCAGAGGTGTGTTAGTTTTTACAAGAACATGAGTACATGTGTAATAGAATACCATCTTCCAAAACCAGCCAAGAGCACAAGGACCATCACAAAAGTGCATACATTAGGAAAAACATTAGACATGCATAGTAAACACATGACATTTATAGGGTTGTTTTTTTTTTGGGGGGGGGTTAAGAAGATGAATATGTTTGCTGCAATACTCTTAAGAATCTGTGTCAACCCAACTCTTCCATCTGTTTCCACAAGTAAATATGCCTTGCAAGGTGAAAACAGTGACCCAAGGAAACATAAAACTCAAGCACGAAGGCAAAACATTAGGGGAATTTAGAATCACAATTATTAAACTATAGCTTATATACCACATCTTCTCTATAGAGATAGAGCTAAAAAGTACAGCTCAATATAAACTCCCCAGTCCCATGAGTGGAATTAAAGGGAAGCTTTAGCATTATAAAGGGGAAGAGAAGGCAGTAGAAAGATGAGGTTTCTGTGAAAGCAGGGTAACCCTGATCTCTGGAAAATAGATATACAGTACTACAGTCTCAGAAACAACATTAGGCATTAAGCAGACATCATGGTTATTACCACAAAGGCTACAAGGTATTTGAACATAATAATATACATAGTTAGTTGTTTTTTTTTAATGTTGGCTTGGCTGTCCTTCCACTCCCCATGAGCTTCTAACATATTTGGATTCAGTCCCATCCTTGCTCACTACTATTTGATCAGGGACTGCCAAAGCTTTCCATGGCAAGGTAAAGAGAATAATCTGACAATCTGAATAGGAAACATAATAGTTGAAGAAGAGCCATATGTTAGACATGTTAGCCATCCAGATATACACACCTAAATTACATTCAAATATCTACCCAGTACTACAGATAAATATTCTTTAAAAAATGGAGAAAAGACCTCTGTGTCTAGTAGGGGTGCCAAACAATTGCTATCCATACAGACAAACCACTCTCAAAATATCAACTTTGAGACAAGCAGACACATCACTGGTCAAAAACTCCAAGATAGGAGGAAAAACCTCAAACACTAGCATAGTCTCATAGTTGATATTTTGAGCGTGGTTTGTCTATATGGGTAGCAATTGTTTGGCACCCCTACTAGACACAGAGGTCTTTTCTCCATTGTTTTAAAGAATATTTATCTGTAGTACTGAGTAGATATTTGGATGAAATTTAGGTGTGTATATTTTTTGGACATCCTTTCTTGTTTGAGAGTGTCTTTTTGTAAAAAGCCATCCAGATATGCCAGTTAAATGGTCATGGGATAAGACCAACTATCATCACTTTAGGCCTTTGTGATATCAGCTGTATTGTAAGCTATACACTCCCAAAATACTCTTACAGCATTTTCCATATTTCTTATTTTTCTTTGTTACTGAAATAGCAATGTCAAGTGCATACCTGTCGAAGGAGTCTGTGGACATTTTATAGAGGTAAATGAATAGTTTACTGCAGTGTTTTAAAGTGTGAGACACTGAGTCCACAGATATTAGATCTTCTTCCAGCAATCTTTGAAAAGGCTGTAAATTTGAGGGGAAGACATTCAGGGGGCAGAGTTTTCTTGAGTCCGAGAAACAGCCTAGCAATCGCACCGCATCTGCCAGCTTCTCATATTGGATCTCCATTCGGAAGAAGTACGAGTTAGCTGGCTCATAGCGCATGGCTGCAGTCAATGTGCAGAACACCGTGTGGAGCAAGTCAAACACTTGACTCTGGTTCACTTTCTCCCAGCCATTCTTAGGTGGACTGCTTAGGGATCTCTCCATGGCAACCAGAAGAGACGTGACATACACAAATCCTCCCACTTTTCTGAAAACCGTTCTGGTACGATGACTTTCTCTTAGCACAACCAGCAGGGCCTGCAGATATCCCATTGGAAAAATAAAATCACAAAAGGACACATGATAATATAGGCATTTTTCATGAAATTCTCAAGTACAATTAACATTTGCTATTCCACACAAATGGTTTAAACTTGAAAAAAGTTTTCGCACTCAATGCAGCTTTTTGTTCAGCTGGAGAAGCTATCAGCTCTGGATAGAAGAGGGCTGTGACACAGCTCACTTTGAACAGAGACTGACCGATCCCTCCCCTCCCTTCCTCCCACAGCATGTAAAAGTTATAAAATAGCAAGAAAGAAACACAAATGTCATCTTCTCTGGGGAAAATGTCACTAAAGTAGCAGAGTCAAAATGTTGAGAATGGCCGGTTTTTATTGTCATGGGTCCATAAGCAATCTGAGAAAGTTACATGTTTGAACTTCTGTAATTTTTTTGTCACATAAAAGAATGAGGTTAGGACTGTTATACTAGAAATTGTTTGCTATAACAAAATTCATTAATTAGTCACCTTTTCCCAGAGATGGTCACAAATGTTCTAAAATAATTCACACAAAATAAACTTTAAAAATAAAAAAACATCCTAAAACATTTGTCAAATAGTACAGACTCTGAAAATAGAAAACATGTTAGTTAATTTTTATTTTTTTTTATGAATCCTTGTAAGTTTAATGTAGTTTAATTTTAATATTCTATGTTAGTCTATTAATTATTGTGTACAACTATAGTTTAAAATCGCATAAAGAATTTTTAAAAAAATGTTAGTTTGTACTCATGGAACAGATCCATACCCTCTCCAAATATGTGTTTAAAAAAAATAACTCCTGATTAAAAAAATAATCAACATAAAACAATCAACCCCTCCTGGCTCCGTGGAATGATACATACTTTTAATGAAACATTAAAATTCAGCCAGTATTACATTTCTCAGAGATTTATCCTTCACAGTTGAATTCTAATGTTTGATTGAAAGCATCCAATCTATGGCAACAGCTAGAAAGCAGCCTGGGATATCTGTGCAACAATAACCTGAAGATCTAAATCTCTTTCTCAACCTCTCTCGCTATATACAGTATCCATGGGGGTTAGGGGCAGAGCCAGCCCGCGAATATTAAAAAAACTGTGAATAATATTCGGGCCGGTTCTGCCCCTAACCCCCGCTTCCCCCTGGCTATTGTAAGCCCTGTAAGCCTCCCCCCCTTAGCCTTACCTGGTGGTCTAGCAGGTTTTCGGGGCAGGAGCGATCTTCCCACGCTCCTGCCCCGTGCAGATCGCTCACAGGAAATAGCTGCCTTCAGCTCTCGTAGTCTCTTGAGACTACGACGGGAGCTCAAGGCAGCCATTTCCTATGAGCGATCTGCACGGGGCAGGCGTGTGGGAAGATCGCTCCTGCCCCGAAAACCCGCTAGACCACCAGGTAAGGCTTAAGGGGGGCTTACAGGACTTAAAATAGCCCGAAAAATATAAATGTTTTTTTTTGTTTTAAAATCACGAATAACCAAATTCACGGATGCTGAAACCGTGGATTCGGAGGGGGAAGTGTATATGTATACCGTATTTTCGCGGATATAACGCGCACCCGTGTAAAACGCGCACACGGGTATAGCGCGCGGGGAACACAAATCTATGTAAAAAAAATTTAATATAGCGCGCACAAGCGTATACCGCGCATGCTAAAACCTCTCCCGCCTACTCCGAACCGACATCCTCCCCCCCGCTAGCTTACCCGCGTTTACAACTTTTTTTTTTCAATCCGATCCGGCATCCCCCTACGAACCGGCATCCTCCCCCCCCCCGCTCACGTCACACACCCCTCCCCCGCGATCCTACATCCCCCCCCCCAGCACCGCAAAACATGTCTTACCCGATTGGGCACCGGCACCAGCACCAATGCACAGGATGTGCCAGTGCCAGTGCCCGAAGATCCTCCCTCGTTGGTTTGGGTTGGTTTGGGCTGGGCTGAGCTGGGCGGTGCGGTGCAGGAGAGATCCTCCTTCTTCCTGCGCCGGGCTGGACTAGGCTTTGAGCATTTGCGCATGCTCAAAGCCTTCTGGTCTCGCTCTCTCGAAATCTCGGAGAGAGCGAGACCAGAAGGCTTTGAGCATACGCAAATGCTCAAAGCCTAGTCCAGCCCGGCGCAGGAAGAAGGAGGATCTCTCCTGCACTGCACCGCCCAGCTCAGCCCAGCCCAAACCAACCCAAACCAACGAGGGAGGATCTTCGGGCACTGGCACTGGCACATCCTGTGCATTGGTGCTGGTGCCGGTGCCCAATCGGGTAAGGCATGTTTTGCGGTGCTGTGGGGGGATGTAGGATCGCGGGGGAGGGGTGAGCGGGGGGGGGGAGGATACCGGTTCGTAGGAGGGATGCCGATTGGATTGAAAAAAAAAAGTTGTATACCGCGCTCACGCATATAACGCGCGAGGGGTATGCGCGGTACGTAAAAACGCGTATAACGCGCGCGTTATATCCACGAAAATACGGTAAATCATATCTGATTGGCTGAGTAAAAACTTACAAAAAGTAGGGTGTGAGACTCTCATATTTATATCACAACATAGAGGAGTGTCAACTGCATACTCATGCAAAATATCAGCATCAGGTTTAGACTAAACATGTCTCTTAAAAAATGAAACACATTTATCAATTAAAAAAAAAAAAAAAAACCCTCAGAATTCTCAAGTACCAACTTTAGATTCCTGCAGATTTTAGGCTGTAGAACATGAAAAGCATCCAAGTAGTGAAAAGAAATTGCATATTCCCATTCTATTGGCCATACAGTACACAAAACTTTCAAAAATGACAGTTCCCTCTCCAAACTTTAAAAGCCTTTATCTCTGTTATTTGTAACCCCGCTTGAGTAACCTTTTTGCTCTGTCATATATTTCTCTATATTTTTTAGAAACACAGGGCTCCTTTTACTAAGCTGTGCTAGTGGTTTTAGCACGCTCTTAGCGCCCGTTACATTGCCACACACGCTAACGCCACCATTGAGCTGGCGTTAGTTTTTACGCGTAGCACGGGGGGGGGTTAATGTGCGCTAATCGGCAGCGCCCACTAAAAATGCTAGCGCACCTTAGTAAAAGGAGCCCACCGCGTTTCAGAAATCTTTTTTTAGAAAGGAGTCTGCCACAATTTATTTTTGTTTAGAACCACAATCACTAAGGGCTCCTTTTACAAAGCTGTGCTAGCGGTTTTAGCACGTGCTTAGTGCGTGCTAAAATGCCGCAAGCACTAGACGCTAATAGTTCTAGCCGCGTAGCGAGGGTTTAGCGCGCGCTAAATTGCCCCGGGCGCTAAAAACGCTATTGCAGCTTAGTAAAAGGAGCCTTAACTCTCCCTCTACATTGTGGCCAGCTTCAGCTATGTAACCCCTGGCTGCCTATGGTACCCTATGGCTGGTTATATGCACAGGATACAGGCTAAAAACACTAGCAAGTAAATAGAGGATAGATGGGACAAATAGAAATTCTACTAATCCCGAGGTATATGGATCGACGTAACCAGCTGCTTTAAAGAAATTCTCTGCCAGCTCCCACAAAACTATTAACCAGAGAGAGACAAGGTGCTTCTCCCTACTCCAAATGCTCCCTGCCCCTTCTCACTCCAAATGCAATTCTGTTTTCCTCAAAAGAAGAAGGTGACCCAAATATTTCCACAACAAACATGAAGTCTAAAAACCAAAACAAAAAGAGGCTACGGAAAGAGTTGTTCTTAATCTTGGTTTATTTATAAAAGTTTATTTATTTAAAAATTTATTACTCGCGCCATCCTCTAGTTCTGTGCAAGTTAGAGAATAGCATTCACCGTTAAAACGCAAAAAAAACAATCGGACATATTGTACATATTGCATTCAAAGTGCAGACAATAACTATCTTTATATATTTGTTGCATCCAAAATCCAATTACTAATAATCCACATAAGACTTGGAAGAGAAAGGATCCTACATGGTCCGTGTTTTGGTGAACACGCCTTTCCTCAGGGGTCCTAATAGAATTCAAATTGAAGGCACATATGTGGATGTGAAACAATAACCTTAAAATTTGTCTTTTCCAATTGTTTTAAAAATCTTTTACAACATCATCCAGCGATGAAGAGTAATCCAGGGGTATCCCTTTTAAATCAAATTCAAGGACCTCATTCCACACAGGGTTTAGTTCATTACCAATTTTCTTTGTTTTCTTTTTTTTCACCTAGTTCTGAATGAAAGACTTTTCCACTGGGTGAAAAAAAAAAGACAACAAAGAAAATTGACAATGAACTGAATCTTGTGTTGAATGAGGTCCTTGAATTTGATGTAAAAGGGATACCCCTGGATTACTCTTCATCGCTGGTGTTTGCAGCTCTGCCTACAACACAATGTGCGGGTCACAAAGCTGGCAAATGCACTCTTGAACAACTGTTGTTAATAATATCATCCTTCTTTGGCAATCAGGCAAATAAAAAGAGTCTTTTTAAAGACCTGAAGAAAAAATTTTTCACAAGACTGTGCACCATCAAGTATATCTCTCTCCTCAGTTCAAATAATCAGACTCTTGAGGCAGGCATTTTTGGTCCAAAACACGATTGTGTTAAGTCATAAGAACATAAAAATAGCCGCTGCTGGGGCAGACCAGTGGTCCATCGTACCCAGCAGGCCGCTCTCGCGGCAGCCCTTAGGTCAAACACCAGTGCCCTAACTGAATCTAGCCTTACCTGCGTAGTTCTGGTTCAGCAGGAACTTGTCTTGAATCCCTGAAGGGTGTTTTCCTCTATAACAGCCTCCAGAAGAGTGTTTCAGTTTTCTACCACTCTCTGGGTGAAGAAGAACTTCCTTACATTTGTACAGAATCTATCCCCTTTGAACTTTAGAGAGTGTTCTCTCGTTCTCCCTACCTTGGAGAGGGTGAACAACCAGTCTTTATCTACTAAGTCTGTTCCCTTCAGTATCTTGAATGTTTCGATCATGTCCCCTCTCAGTCTTCTCTTTTCAAGGGAGAAGAGGCCCAGTTTCTCTAATCTCTCACTGTACGGCAACTCCTCCAGCCCCTTAACCATTTTAGTCGCTCTTCTCTGGACCCTTTCGAGTACTACCGTGTCCTTCTTCATGTACGGCGACCAGTGCCATATTATCTAATAAAGGAGACTGAGCACTAACCAGTCACCTTCTTGGTTTGTTTTCGGGCCTTCCACGATTCAGGAAGGAGGTATCTCCTGTTTTCTTTGATTAGCGCAGAATTCCACCAGGAGTAAAAGTAACAAGACTGCACTTCCGTTTTTCTTTCTAAGAAGTAGATGTGGCGACGATGTGCTGGTTCTTGTGAAGCTCATACTTTGACGTTTCTGAACCTGCAGTTGAACTGCTGTAGTCTTCAATGATGGGTCACAGCGAGAGGAAGAACTTCGTACCTTTTGTCATGGTAGATGAGGAAAATGTGTCTGTCAGAATATGCAGCACAGCTAATCGCTCTGTCAGAATATGCAGCACAGCTAATCGCTTCACCGCCATATGCTTGCCACAACATTTCAAGAGTTTCATTACTGCTATTTCCAAGTTTAACACAAAATTCAATCACACTCCTCTGGCATACTCTCACAGACACGTCTTCCTCATCTGCCATGATGAAACATACAAAGTTCTTCCTCTCGCTGTGACCCAACAATGAGGACTACGGCGTCCAACTGCAGGTTCAGAAACGGCAAAGTATGAGTTTCACAAGAACCAGCATTGCCATGTCTACTTCTTGGAAAGAAAACCAAATGCAGTTTTGTTACTTTTAAATCAGCCCTCATAGAAGAAACTTCTAATCACAAACCCCTATATGGACATAAGACACTGCAAGAAAACAGTGATTCCATGGAAGATATAATAATTAAATTGCATGCTGGTGAATATATCCATAACTGCATTTTAAGTTGTTTCTTCTGTCTATTCCACTCTAAGGTGTTTCATGTAATGTCAAGTTGGGTGTCTTATCAAAAGGGGGTGGGGGAGACTGTATAACTATAAAATACTGCCAAGTCCAAATGAGTTTTCTTTAAATATATATTCTTGCAATATCTTTTTGGGCTGAACAGTTCTGCCCTTTGAGACCATACAGCAGCTTATTTAATACAGTCACAACCTGTTTGCAGATAGAACCTCTGATACAATGCATTGTGTAGTGATTATTATTATTCATGTAAACTCAAGCTGGTTTCATATGGAGAGATGGTAAATGGCATAACTTATTATTGATGCTAAATGTTCAACAGAAAAAACAGGCTCATTTTCAAAGGACAAAAAGATACAAAAACGGCATAAAGTGGCATTTGGATGTTTTGTTTGCTAAAATGTCCAAATTGCTATTTTCAAAACCCATATTTTAGACTGTTTGCTATGTAGTTAGTCTGTAGTGCAAGGGTAGGGAACTCCGGTCCTCGAGAGCCGTATTCCAGTCGGGTTTTCAGGATTTCCCCAATGAATAAGCATTGAAAGCAGTGCATGCACATAGATCCCATGCATATTCATTGGGGAAATCCTGAAAACCTGACTGGAATACGGCTCTCGAGGACCGGAGTTCCCTACCCCTGCTGTAGTGCATCAGTCTCAAGGGGGCTTGTTGTGGGCATGTTTTGGGTGAGAATAGGATGAACTTATGATTTGATTTTTTTTTTTTTTTTTTTCAAAAAATGGAATATTCTAGAGAAAGTCCATGGCAAAAATGAGGAGTTTGAGGTCAGACCTGTTTCAGTAACTACTTAGTACCAGAAAGATATCCAAACTGACCTAGATGACCACTGGAGGGATTAAAACATGACCCCTCCTTACTCTCCCAATGGTCACTGACCCCCCTCTCCCACACCTCAAAGATGTGAAAGAAACAGTACATACCAGCCTGCATGACAGCTTCAGATGTTACGATCAGTCCTATTAGAGTAGCAAGCAGATCACTGGAGTGGACTATAGAGATGGGGACCCAGGCCAACATCCCATTCTAACTAGTATACTTGTGGTGGAACATGTGAGCCCTCCAAAATCTACTGTACCTACATATAGGCGATACCTGCAAGCATTAGGGCTCTTTGGCTTCACATTTCATCTTAAAGGTAATTCAAACAGTTGATCAGTGGATGAAGGATTTTAAATTGAAGCTTAATTCTGATAAAAGATAATTATACCCCTTCCCCCGCCACTAAATGTACTGAAGAAAATCTAGCACTGAATGGGATTTTATATCCAATTACCCCAACTATTAAGATTTTAGGAGTACACTTGGATAAAGATTTATCCATGTGTGCTTATATAGATGCAGTGGTTCGGAAAAGTTTTGATACGCTTAGGCAATTACAAGCAGTAAGATCATATTTACCACTGCTTCATTTAGATTACTGGTACAATCTCTAGGTCTTAAGCATCTTAGATTATTGTAATATTGTTCATCATTTAGCAGGCTATCAAAAAAATTTGCATAGGCTCCATCTTATACAAAACACAGCTGTTTGCCTAATTTCTAATTAAAAAACAAACAAACCAGATCATGTGAGGCCTTACAGAGAATTACACTGGCTTCCTTTTCAAGCCCGGGTATGTTTCAAGTTTAGATGTATTTGTTATAAAGTTTCACATGGCCTTGAACCTAGTTATTTAGTTGAGCAATTTTTGTTTTGTTAATCATACTCAGTCATTGCATATTATTGCGCTGTTTGCCTTTCCGAGTGTAAGGGGCTGTAAATACAAAAGATTCTTTCAGCATTTATTGTTATTTCAAGCTGCAAGTTGGGACACTGAATTTCATTAGTTATTGTTTAGTCCCATTTCATGGCCACATTTTAGGAAATTATTGAAAGCTAACTTGTTTGTGAAATTTCTGAAGGATTGATTTTGTACGTCACTGTGATTGTTCAGTTTTCTTCCTTTATTAAACCGCATAGAACTGCAAGTTCCTGCGGTATACAAATGGGATTTTGTTATGTTACCATACAATACAAAGGAGTTATGGTGAGATGCATACCTGGGATCTTTTATGTAAAGTTCATTGTGGTGCCCTCTAGGATCCCCCATTGCACTGCTGGGATGTCTGTTTCACCAGTCTACTAAGAATACTGACCCCTCCAACAGCCTAATGGCTTGTTTGAATGCATTTTTCTTTTGGCCTCTATAAGTCGCCTTGAGCCTGCCTAGGTATGAGCGACTCAGAAATAAAAGATTAGATTAGATTAATGATTCAAAAAGATAGATGCACTGAGCACAAAAATATCTAAGAAATGGCCATTCTTGAAACAAAAAGATAGACATTTCCCTGTTTTGAAAACGGTAAAGTTTACTACTGGATTTTTGGTCATTTTCTGCAAAATGTTCAAAATCGGATTTAGACGTCATATCAAGAATGCCCCTCAATATGTATTATAACTCAATATTTTGTTTTGGGTTTTTTTTTTTTTTCACACTGTACTATTTTTATCTGTGTGAATGAAGTGAGAGCATGCGTGAAAGTGCCAGTTTCAG
Source organism: Geotrypetes seraphini (assembly GCF_902459505.1). Classification (NCBI taxonomy): domain Eukaryota; kingdom Metazoa; phylum Chordata; class Amphibia; order Gymnophiona; family Dermophiidae; genus Geotrypetes; species Geotrypetes seraphini. The sequence continues at coordinate 358,183,641 of NC_047084.1, forward strand.
CAGCTGAAGCATTCTACTGACTACCTCAGGCAGCATGGACCTCGGGGCTCAGGCAGCAGTCCATTTCAGCTGGTGGGGCTTGGGCAGTCCCCAAGCTCAACGGCTGCCACAATTTTGAAGTTTGTTTAGCTTGTTTTCACCGTCAAGTTCATAGCTTTTGCTGTACTTGAGATCCTCAAATATGCCTCAGCTCCCGTGAGTTCATTGAAGCATCCTGGAACTGACCTAAGACATCCATAGTAAACCATGTGTAAAGGTACACAAGGCAATTATTTACTTTATTAACAAATCTGCAGGCATATTATGTGACTTCCAGTAGATGCTCCATAAATCAAGCAAGAGCTGCAGTAGAAGAAAATGACCTGCACTTAGACAAAGAATGGAAAGGGGAAGATATTAGTTAATATAGCTATACATCTGTTAAGGGAATAACTCACATTTTTTTGCCAAATAATATAGGCTAAATGGCAAAACTGTGCATTATTTGCCTTTAATGCACCTTTTCTTGTACAGTATAGGTTCAGTGATAATGGGATGCCAAGTATTACAGAAAATGAATATATTAACCTTGCAAAGCTGCATTATTTATGGAAAATAACACCGTCTTTGAACTGATAGTATCCTTCCTCACCGCTAACATCGGGTCACTAATTGTCTCATGCACCTGGAAACCACTTAATGGGGCAAGTGCTAGGAAACTTGCTCCCTACAAAAAAGCCCCAAACTGTTCTCGTCCAACCCCTGCCTCTCCTCTGAAATTTACTGGGGTTTTCCTGGTGGCTAGTTTTTTGGGGGGGAGGAGAAGTGTTTCCTGGTCACACCTGAATTGCTGGTATTTTGGGTAAAAAAAAATGTCAAAAATCATCCAAGCCATAGCCTTGCAGTAGTACTGCTAGGATTTCCTTTCTGGTGGGCAAATCTTTGCTCTAGTTATAGATTTGAGAGGATGAACGCTGATAGTTTGGGGCATGGTAATATATTTAAAATGGTATGGGACCCATTGACATTTTATGTTACCTCACTATAATAGGTTTTTGAATGTGAGTCAGTTTTTGTTTATTTTGGTACACATCCAGGGAAGGGTGGGGAGGGGTTATTTCTGTCATAATTTGATTTTTAAATATTTACACGTGGGATGAGTGGGAGGATGGAAGGATATGGCTAATAGGGTAAGGTTATTGGGGAAATCTATGTTTCTGTGTTTTATTAAATTATCATTAGGTAGGTGGGTGGTTAGGGGTAGGGGAGAAATTGGTTGGTTATGTATATTTGAAAGTTAAATGTGCTTATATTGACTTATTATATATGATATATTTATGTATTGCACTACTGAAGATTGTAAAATCAATAAAGATTTTTTTTTTTTTAAAGGATTCAAGATGCCAAATAAGAGATTTAGGCTTTGACCTCTGGGGAGCAGTGGAATTGTGCCCCTGATACCACTGGCCCAGACCTGGGGCCCACTATTTTTATGTTACTGAGACAAGGCGCTAGCAACATAACTGAGCTGTAGCAAAGCAATAGTAAATTACCATGCTACCACTGGCATGGTAAATATCAAGGAATAAAACAGGGGAAACAAAACCACAAACACAAATATGCAAAACCAGAATGGAATTGTCCAAATCAGAATGATGTGCACGAAGAAAGTATCTTTCAACTCATCTGATGGTACAAATGTCTTTATTCATCCAATAACTCAATGATTCTCCTGGCTTCAAACATCTGTTTTACTAGCTCAGATTTGGTAGCAACTATAAGGGTGTGTGCATACTCTGAGATAACGCTATTCGATATAATTGTTGAAGGCTCTCAAGACTCCTGAGGCAGGCCTGTTTGGCCAAAACATGTACATGTCGAGTCATTGAGTTGTTGGATGAATCATTGAGTTATTGGATGAATAAAGACATTTGTACCATCAGATATGGTAAATATCAGTACAGTAAAACTGCATATTTTACTGTAGCTTAATAACTACACCTTGTAGCGATGTGTTAGTAAGCAGCACATAGGAGCAGTATGGCATGCCCTTCTCCCCCACCTCAGAGGTGGGGAGCAAACTTTGCACAGGAAGATACTGCAAAATGATAGCTCCACACAGAGAACCGAAGGCTCCAACTTGACAGACACCCCCACCCCGCTAGAGGAAGCAGACCTGGGCCCAGCAGAGACACCAAACAATCATGACTACATCAGATACATCCCACAAGATCACCTATCTTGTATTAGTCAATATTTAATTGGGGCATTTAGTATAAAAACAAACAAACCCAAAACAAACATCAGAGAGTGTGGCGTAGTGGTTAAAGCTATAGCCTCAGCACCCTGAGGTTGTGGGTTCAAACCCACGCTGCTCCTTGTGACCCTGGGCAAGTCACTTAATCCCCCCATTGCCCCAGGTACGTTAGATAGATTGTGAGCCCGCCGGGACAGATAGGGAAAACTGCTTGAGTACCTGAATAAATGCATGTAAACTGCTCTGAGCTCCCCTGGGAGAACGGTAAAGAAAATGGAATAAGTAAATAAATAATGAAAAATGAGAAATTGTAGAACATTATCCATATTTCTGTCTCACTCTGAAGCCAAATTTCAGAACCCATTCAAAGAAGAAAAATAGGAAGCACATTGGCAGACTACACATAGGCTTTATAGGCTTGATTTGCCATCATATTCTGTTACTATGGATAAGATAGTGAAAGAAACTAATCGCTGAACTTACCCGTAATATATCCGTTTTGAGCTGCAGTTCTGTGGGAGGAGCCGAATGCATTAATCCTAACAAAGTGCCCATATCATCATCACCACTAGAGGACAAGACCAATTGCTGCACTATCATCAGGGCATGTTCTCGACACTGTGGATACTTCACTATATTGTGTACACACCGTGCACCTCCAAATTCCCTGAAAACCCCTAGGAGCAGAGGGAAAACAGAAAGAAGAATGAATCTCTTGATCAATTTCAGTTTTCCCTGATTGATACAGCTCAAAAAAAAAAGTATTCTTTTTTTTTTTCAAGAACATCCCTCCAATGCCTTTCCTTCATTAAATTGTTCTCGACAAGGTAATGGCTTCTGTTTACTATAAATCTGTTCTCATAGGTACATAAGAAATCATAAAAATAAGCTATTCTAATTTAAGCTTAAAAAATGCCTTCAAGGAGCAAAGAAGATAGCTTTCTTGTCATATTAATTTTACATGCCAGAAATGCACCTATGTGCTATGCTATAAAAAAAATGCACATATCTGTGTTAGCACACATTTTGGCTCCAGCGTTATTTTACAGGTAAGGCAGATTGGGTGAAGTGTAGGAGAGGCACACACTTACTACTTACTGCATTTACAAGTCTAACTTATTGCTATGCATGTATCACTTGAACTTACCCTCTCTTTTACTAAGGTACGCTAACCGATTAATGCACGCTAAACGCAACGCGTCCATAGGCGCGCGCTAATCGGGTAGTACACCGTAGTAAAAGAGGACTTTAAGCTCTAGGGCTGGTGGTTAAATACTCATGCCTAACCGCATACCCATGTATATACCTGGATTCAATATTGCAACAGCATATTACTTCCATGTGGCGCCACGGCTACACTAGTCATCCTGAGATGCTATTTACCTTGGATCTTATTCCCCGGGTGTCCCCGAAGGGATTCCGGGGTTTTCTGGACCGTGCCATCCTGCTGGGGAAAAAAACTATTTTGCATTGTTGGATTGTATCGGACTCACCGACTTTGTCTCATTGGCGTCCTCTCATGCTTCATCAAGCTTCTATGGAGCATCTCTCTTTGGCATCATTGGACACACCTAAGGGACGTTTGTATTGTTCTATTTGGGAGCCTTTTTGGCTCACATTGACTCATACAGCTCGAAGTAACTTGTTAAACCCGTAACTCTGCTTGTTCTCTGGAGGATGGATTGTTTGTTACTGTGGGATATTTGGGTGGAGGGTGGGTGAGGTTTGGTTGCACTCATTTTGTATACTGTGGTTGTATTTGCATTATCTGTTTTTCTTGGAAACTCTCAATAAATATATTTAAACATAAAATAGGCACCTATTTTCCTTATAGAATATGCACCTATCAAACATCTTCTGGAAGGTTTCTCTGTACTGCATATCAAAAGTCTGGTATGTACTATACATGAGACTAGCAATGCAGTTAAAAAGTATAATACTTTTCAAACCCTTACTCCAGCTTTGCTGTCAGTGTCACCTTGCTTATTAATCTTATCCAAAACTTTGAGATTTATGTTACACTTTCACATCCTGTCACATCTCCTACAGCAGAGAATGACATTGGGACATAGTTTGTTCCTGTCCCCGAAGGCTCTGTCCCCCATCCCCACAGATTCTGTCCTCATCTGCACAAGCCATGAACGCTTATTTTATATTAAAATTTTTAAATTAAAGTATAAAAATGGACAATATCTGTTCAACTGTTTGAAAATCACAAATACAGCCTTCCATTTCAATCTCGTTGTAGTACAACTTTCCCAAAGATTCAGTTGCCTGTATTTATATATCATCTGGGAAAATAATTGAATTGTCTTTCAGACATGGGTGTAGAAGAGAACCAAACAGTATCGTGAATGAACAGGAAAATAAGTGCCTATTAAATGCTGGAAATGTTCTTTGAAGCCAGCAATGATGGATGAATCTGTTGCAGTAACAGTAAGATGCTTGAGCAACTGAGCATGTGATGGAAGGACATTGCAGATGGTAGGTCTGATCAGCAGACAAAACTATTGTTGCCACATCAACGAGAGAAAAGAAACAAGGGATGTCATTTAACAGTAGTTCATTTAAATCCCAAAGCAGTGTATGCAGCATTTTTTTTTATCGCTGAAGTCAGTTGCCAGTTTTCTAAGATGCTTTTAAGTTTTTACATATCTTTTTATAGATGTTGCTCCATCTAGTTGGAACAGCCTGTTTAAAGATAGTCTCAAGCTTAAACTTAGAGAATGACACTGGGACACAGTTTGTTCCGGTGGCCACAGGCTCTGTCCCCATCCCCATGTCATTCTCTATCCTACAGTTCACCCACAGATACTACCTAAAGCTACCATGACTCCATTACTCCAGCGCTCTATGCAGTCAAAAAGTGATGCATCTTCAAAGCCCTGGTCATGACACACAAGAGATTCTACCAAAAAAACCCAGCCTATATAACATCCAAGCTACGCCTATATACCCCTAACTGCCCCCTCCGCTCCAAAGCAGAACAAAGACTCAGCATTCCCGCAGGGAGATCCCTCCGAATGAGTACGGCGTACAAAAGATCCTACAGCTATTTCCTACCTCAGCTATGGAACCAACTACCCACACAGATCAGGTCGCTAGACTCACTAATGACCTTCCGCAGAGCAGTGAAGACCTTCCTCTTCCGCCAATCGAGCCATTAAAAACTGCCTCCTCAATATACTTCTCCTAGTACTCTTCGCTATGACCAGTCTGGTCTCTAGAATAAACTGTTATTATTTGTCGTCATGACTAGTCTGTTTTCAAACGATTGTGAATGTCTACCTGTAACCTGAGTTTCTGGGAGAACGTGATAGAAATCGAAATCGAAATCAATAAAGTGGTTAGTAGGTGTCACCCATGATAGATGAGCAGCATTCTAGCCAACCAATCCTTATGTATTAGAAATCCTCTCCAAGTCATCTTCATCTTATATTCAACATTGATGTTTGGTCCACATCATTGTTCAAACAGGTCTTTTTTTTTTTTTTTTTGGGGGGGGGAGAGGGAGTTCCACCTGTTTACCATCATTGCTTCTCCTCTATTTCCTAGAAGCACTCACTCAGCCTAGCTAACTCTCTGTAGCTCTTTTCTACTATTCTTGTTTACTTATTTGTCTCCATACCTATCAGACATTCATGTGCTTTACAGTTTAACTTCTGCTGCCTCACTCTTTGGCTGTTTGTGGTATGCACAACCACCCTCTTCCTAGCTGACACTAAGCGCACTTCTTACAACATTCTGAAAAGCAGTTTGAGAATTTGGATAACCACCATCTAAGTCCTGAAATATCCCTTGTCCTTGAATCAGTTTTAAGGGATTTATTTCTCTGAACATTGCTCTCTGCTTGAAGTTGGTACATCTTTCACGCCTCTTTGTAGATTGGCAGCTGTTAGAAACCTCCTCAGTAATGTCCTTCAGTCTCCTTTAAGTTTAGTCAGTTTAAAGCGACAGTCTCACACCTATGGAGGCACATAGGGATACCTACGGACACCTAAGGCCACTTCTGGCACAAACCATGCCCCTACCGGCCTTAGGCATCCATGGGAATCCCTATGTGCCTCCATAGGGGCAAGACTGGCGCCTTCAATTTTTCTTTTTAATGTGTATATTAGGAAATGCAGCAAATATCAACAATATACATGGTGCAAATGTCAATAACAAAAGGAAGTATTCACATCCAAAGTGTGCCCCTTGATTGGTCAGTTAAGCGGCAGTAGGGCACCGCCTACCGCTGCCTAACTGCAGCACATAGCTGTACAAAACGTCAGCCTTTGTTTTCAGAAAACTACCAGCGTGTTCCAGTGCACTGAACTTTGGTTAACATTTCCAACAAGCAAAGGCTGAATCAAACCTGAATATTCAATGTGGGCACGTCCAGGGACTAGCACTGAATATCCAGGTCAGGGCCGACAGTGTATGATGCTTGGCTGGCTGCTCTGTTCTAGCTCTGCATAGATTTGTTTCATATCTTTTCTTGGGATGCCTAAATGACAGAGGAAGGTTTGGGTGGTTGTCCCTTGACCTCTTCAGTTGGCAGACCTATCTGATGCAATATGAAGGGACCATACAGTACAGAATTAGAGGTTCCTTGGTTGGCATTTCAGTGCAGGAAGGGCCTCAAGAATAGCTCAGCTCCCCTTCAAACCTCATTGGAATGGACACAGGGAAGAGAAAGGGTAATAGAGGTCTCTGTGACAGCTTTCCCCAAGGATTCTCTCAAAATGTTTTGGTTGGGAGTTTAGAGACTGCTGGTAAGAAAATAGCTAGAAACCCCATATCAAACCCTGTTAGCAGCAGGATCCGACGAAGATTATACTCTTTTCTGTATGGGAAGAGATTACCAACTTGGATATAAATGTGAACAAAAGACTAAGTTTAATTTAGCAGACTTCTTATAATCTTGTTTTATGAGCCACTACAGTAGAATCCTCAGTAACAATAACTTTGGGTAAAGTTAATGATTTGGAAGTAAAAGTTAAGGAAACGCAGGAACAACAAAATTTTTCAGTTTGTTTTGCTCAGGAATACAACACAAGTCAGAGCAGGCTGAGAACCAATAAAGCAGCCACAAACTCCAAGAATGTCTTATATTAAATGCTTACAAAACCTCCAAAACACAAGGCAAAACACAAATTTTATACAAGGTAAAACAAAAAGATCATGTTACACCTTTACTGGTTCATCATCTTTGGTTACAAATCGAATATTGGATCAAGTTCAAAGTACTAACATTGACTCAAAATCCTTCATATTAATAAACCAGATTATCTGGTGACTTTAACCAGTTTTGACTAGATTTCTACACTAATTAATAACTTCAGACTTGTCTTCCCTAGTCCATCTCAGGCAAAAATGGGAGCCTTTATGAAAGTTAGCTTTTTTCCTTTTGACTCCAGTGCTATGGAACAACTTGACCCTCTCAATATGCGCAATCCCATCTTATTATCAATTTCATTAATTACTGAAGCCTTATCTATTTAAAATGGCTTTTGAGATAGGCTAAGGCAGTAATCTCCAACATGTAGCCCCTGAAGTCCTCCATTACGGCCTTTAAGCATTTGGCTGAAATGCTCTTCAAATTCTATAAATGCATTAATTTCAATCTTGCCCATTTGATATATTTGTCAATAGGATGCTTCCCGGAAAGCTGTAAACAGTCTACTGTCAAACCAATTTTAAAAAAGAAAGGTTTAGATCCTTCTATGCCAACTAGTTAACGATTGATCTCAATTGTACCTTTCTGGTAAAGTATTGGAGGAAATTGTAATGCAACAACTAGACGATTTCATTCTGGAAGTAGGTTGCTTAGATTCCATGCAATTTGATTTCATAAAGGCTCACAGTGTGGAATTGTTTTTAACTTGTCGTTGAGACATTGCGAGAGGGCATCAACAGAAAAATTTCATACTGTGTTGTTTCTTTGGATGTGTCAGGAGCTTTTAACACAGTGAATCTTGATTTGTTGCTGTTGAAATTATCTAATTCAGGCTTGAGAGGGGAGGTTTATTCTTGGTTTGTTTCATACCTACAAGGGCGCTCTTTCAATGTTCAGCAGGGTCAGAAATTGTCTGCAAAACAATCTATGAAGAAAGGGGTGCCTCAAGGCTCTGCACTATCCTCATTGTTATTCAACATATATATATGATTATATTAGGAAAATCGTTTCGCTCTTTAAGAGTGGAATATCGCCTATATGCAGACGACATCTTAGGGTTTTTTCCCCTATGTGGAATATGCAGGAAACAGAGATAAATTTGAATAGATATATGTGTGAACTAACAATGTGGATGGAGCAGCATGGCCTACAGTTGAATATGAAAAAAACTGAAGTTATGGTTGTGGTAGAAATTGGTACTATGGGTAGTCCTATTCAGTTCTCAATTATGGGTACACAATTATTAGTGAAAAGCAATGTATGCATGGTTATATTCTCTACTTTCCATGAAAAAGCATATTGCTAAAGTAGTACAAGGAAGATATGCACAACTCCACATTCTATTTAGATTGAAACTATTGCTTTTGCTTATAGATTTTCACTCTGTTGTTCAAGCTTTACTGTTGACTCAACTTGACTATTGCAATTTACTTTTCCTGGGACTAACAAAGAAAACATGCTACTTTTGTAGTATATTTTGTTTTTGAAGTTGATATAAAATAATGCTTAAGCTTATTTTAAGCATTCTTCGGCCTTATTTATGGGTCACAGGATATGGTGTTTTCCAGACTTGTGCAAAGAAACCCAAGAGATATAAGGCTTTCCTGGATCAGCGTATATGTATGTTATAGTAGGTAAGTTCCTCCCCTTCACAGTTTTCAATCTGAGTTAATTGAGGGAAAAGTGATTGGTTCAATTTTGCAAGGAGCACCAGAGGGTGAAGAAGGAACTGAAACCAGGCTTTTCCTGGGTCTCAGCCCACTGGCTCTGCCACTAGGCCATTCCTCTGTGTAGTATCAGAGCCCCCATAGGCTGCTTGCAGTAACACTTCTCATAGCTGCAGATGATTCATAGGTTGCTGATAAAAGAAATAAACAAGAAATTGCCACAAACTTTATACACATTAGAATGTCAACTTACTATTAAACTCCTGTGTGTGATGTCTAGAATGATCCAAATGAATTATCTTGTTATTACGGTGTAAAACAGTAGAAAAAGGAAAAGAAATTCTACTGAGATTCAGCTAAAAGAACGTTGTGTTCTACTACAGGATGATAGATGAGACATCAAAGGGCAGTAAGCTCAGGAATATGAAAACACTCAAGAGTGCAGTGCAGTAGTACATTGCCATGTTAACAATCGATGTTCAAGGTCATAATATACCCGAGGTGGATGTGCATAGAAGCATAACAGTTCTCTAGAGTTCAGTACAACATTTTTCATTAGGTAAGAGGTGTACTCATATGCTATAGAAAGACAAAAAATGGGCTCTCACCAGCACCAAGGTGGGGACAGTACCTAAGTATACAACCTTTCTAAAGGTGTTCTGAAACTGATTATGGTGTCTATTTGTTTCTATTGTGGTGGACTGTCAGGACATGTGTATGAGTTTGGATGCATTCGATTTATCACATTGTTTCCTTAGGCTTTAAAAATCTAGGCACATAATTTCTTATTACCTACATAAATTTTCTTTGAGCAGGAAACTTACATGTATATGTTCTCATTAGAGAATAACATGGGGACAAATTTTCCCCCAAACCCCCAGGAACTCAATTTCCCTGTCCCGTCTCCATGAGTTTTGTCGCTGTCCCTGGTCCCATTCCTGTAAACTCTGCCTTAACTGCACAAGCCTTGAACACTTATGATTTTAAAGCATTTGAGGATTGTGCAGATGAGGACACAACTTGCGGGAATGGGGCAGGGGCAGGAAAAGAACTCGCCAGGACGGGAAAATGAGTTTAAGCGGGGACAAGGAAAAATTTGTCCTCATGTCATTCTCTTGTTCTCATACCTGCGTGAATGAAGATCACCCCCCCCCCCCCCACACACACACACACACACACACACACACATACTCAGAAAGACAACTAATTAGGCACATAAAGTGTCTCTATGTCTGCATTTTACTGAAAAAAGAGAGCAAGGGTAACAACAGCATACTCCACACCAACACACAACCATGTTCTGTCTTGTCCACTTCGCTCTGCAGAGCAATTAGAGCTGCAAATTCCATCTGTAAAACTGCTGAGGGCTAACAATGTCAAGGGACAGTATATTCCACTGTATAGGGCCTAGGGAATGGAACAATATCCCTGAGTGCATTTGTCGACAACAGAACATACAGAATTTTTTTTAAAAACTGCTGAAACAGCATCTTTTTTGCCAGATGAAATACAGGGTATGAGACTGTAGTTAATGAGGAAGAGATGATGACAGTAAGGTGCTGGTAGACTATGTATTTTATTGTTTGTATTTTTGCTCTGTTTTGTGGGTGTATTTATTGTCATTTTTGTAAGTAATTTTCTATGTTAGTTTGTAACCCCCCTGGGTAAGGGCAGGATATAAATAAATGAACCAAACCAAACACCAAAGAACATTTCTCACTGTTCTTTTTCCTGGGGATAAGATATGAGGGTATGTATAGGGTTGCTTTGTTTAGGAGGCATACAGCCTCTGAAATTTTTGTACACTGCACTAAATGGTTTTAAGCAAATTTGCAATTTACGAATGGGATATAAATAAATATCCTCGACACCTGCTTCTGCAGTGAGATAGAAGAAGACACAAGTGGGGTACCCCCTGCTCACAAGTACAGAATGGATCCAGAGTGGGGCAGAGCAGGTAAGCCTAACATATCATTCTATGTTGATTAAGGTTGAGCTGGGAAGTCTGAAGTGGCAGAAAGCCCCAGAAGAATACTTGATCAGCAGACCTTTCCTTGTTCTCGAATGTCAGTACAGCCTTTGACTACTATCTGTTAGGGGCAGAGCCGGCCCGCGAATAGGGAAAAATTGTGAATAACTTTTGGACGGCTTTGACCCACCCCCAGACCTTACCTGGTAGTCTAGCGGTGACTTGGGGCAGGAGCGATCTTCTTACACTCCTGCCCCGTGCAGAGCCGTGCTGCTGAGTTCCCATGGTCTCATGAGACTACAACAGGGAGTCTTGTGAGAACATGGGAACTCAGCAGCACGGCTCTGCAAGGGGCAGGAGTGTAAGAAGATCGCTCCTGCCCCGCATCACTGCTAGACCACCAGTTAAGGTCCATGCTCCGATTGCCCCCACGCCACCTCCAATCGCGCTCCTCCGCCTCCAATTGCCCTCCTCCGCCTCCAATTGCCGCCTCTGATTGCCTCACTCCGCCTGTGATCGCACCCCCGCTCCCGCCACCTCTGATTGCCTCCCTCCACCTCTGATCGCCCCCCCCCCGCCGCCTCTGATCGCCTCCCTCCGCCTCTGATCGCCCCCCCCGCCACCTCTGATCGCCTCCCTCCACCTCCAATCTCCCCCCGCTGCCTCTGATCACCTCCCTCCACCTACTATCACACAGCACCCCCCCAGTCACCTCTGATCGCCTCCCTCCAAGTCCTGGGGCCATTTTTTTTTATGCCAACGAGCGATTCTTAGAGGGGGGGCCTAGGGAAAAAGCCACTGATAATCGAAACCGCAAATATCGAAACCGCGAATAGGGAGGGGGAAGTGTACTTTCCTTACTTTGGAGTTAGGAGAGTGCCAATTCATTGCATTCTTGAGGCTTCTGTGAGGTACCACATTTTATAATTGCAATTCTCCGGACAGGAATAGGCAGCTCTTCACAGCATTGCATTCATGGGATCTACTTACCTGCATTTGTGTTTGATGCTTGGAGAAGCACTGTCAAGGTTTCCATTACCAATAAGGCCAGCTGTCTTTGGTCCTCTCTTGAATTGTTCTTTCTGGCATCCCCTACAATATAAAGATGCAGAAAAAGAATAGGCAACAATCTGTTTCAACAAGTGTTCTATGAATTATCTGTTTACTTCTTACTCATTTGAGTTTCAGCCTTTACTTTTTTACTATTTAAAAAATGTTTTATTTAATGTTATTATATTTACCCCCTCTTTTACTAAGCCCAATAGCACGGGCCAATGCTTTAAATGCTCCGATGCCCATAGGGATTGAATAGGAGTTGGAGCATTTGCGGAGCATCACTCATTCCCGTGGCTTAGTAAAAGGGGCCTTAATTAGTTATTATTCACATTTTATCATTCCGTTGTGATATTTTGTATCCTCTGGTCTTTGTTTTAACCTGCTTTAAGCCTGATGGTAAAGTAGATTATATAAATTAGAAAAATAAATTAATAATAAATAGCCTGTCTCTTTAGCTTTACCGAGTTTTACTTCTCTTACTATACTTTTTTAAAAATTCTCCATTGACCATCTCTCTCCTCAAGAGCTTTGAGACAGAGGACAGAAAATACCCACTACTGTATAATTGAAAGTAGACCCTATAGCCAGAATTCTTGTCACCTGAGATTTTTCTGGTGACATTCAACCTTATATTGGCCTACATGAAAATTTGCTTGCTCATCATTATAAGAGAAATTAATATTGAACGATATTTCAAAAAGTTTTCCATTTTCTATGAGCAGTAAAAAGAACCTCACTTGGTTACATTAAGCAGCCCTATGAGAATTATGGAATATTCAAGGCGTAAGTGAAACTGAGAAATTCTTTTAAAGCTATTATGAAATCAGTTCATAGTCATTGGCGTGCGAGATACCAGCGCGCCAACATTGGAGCGCAAGACATCAGCGCGCCGCGGGAAAACTTACTTTTAAACAGCTCCGACGTGGGGTGTGAGTGGGGAACCCCCCAGTTTACTTCATACTCTTCGCGCTGCGGTTGGGGGCGGGGCTTGTGGAGGTTTGGGGGGATGGAACCCTCCATTATAGAGAAAACTGAACTTTTTCTGATTTTTTAGGAAGAAGTTCAGTTTCTCTATAATGTAGGGGGTTGCACCCCCCACACACCCCCAACGGCAGCGTGAAGAGTATGCAGTAAAGTGTGTGTGGGGGGTTTGTCCCCCACACCCCCCGTCAGAGCTCTTTAAATGTAAGTTTTCCCACGGCGCACTGGTGTCTTGCGCTGAATTGTCTGCGCTCCAATGTCGGCGCGCTGGTGTCTCGCGTGCTTTTGTCCCGTCACTGAAGGTTCATAGTCATTGGCGCACAAGACACCAGCGCGCCAACATTGGAGCGCCGACAATTTGGCGCAAGACACCAGCGCGCCGCGGGAAAATGTACTTTTAAACAGCTCCGGCGCTGGTGTCTCGCGCGCTTTTGTCCCGTCACCGTGAAATCACACAGAAGGAATAACCTCTTATAAAGTGCATTGATGTGCGTTAAAAAGTTGGACTACAATGGTTTGGGTTTCAAGATGATCTTATTTTATTACAATTTAACTTCAGCAACAGATTAGATATTGTGTGTTAAAGAAAATGTGACCAACTCTGGGAAAAGGTGACTAAAATAGAGGATCCATATCGTTGAGAGTAGCTGATTTTTCATGTCATGGGTCCATAAGCATTATGCAAAAGCTACATGTAACCTTTATTCATTTTTTCACATAAAAGGACGGTGTTTGGATTGTTGCATTACAAATCATTTGCTCTTAATACAATTACCTCATTTTTTGTTTCTGGTGATTTTAGTCAACTTTTCCTAGAAATGATCACAAATTCAGGGCTCCTTTTACGAAGGTGCGTTAGGGCCTTAACGCGCGGAATAGCGTGCGCTAAAATGCCATGCGCGCTAGCCACTACTGCCTCCTCTTGAGCAGGCGGTAGTTTTTGGGCTAGCGCACACTATAGCGCGCGCTAATCCGGTGCGTGCGCTAAAAACGCTAGCACACCTTCGTAAAAGGAGCCCTCGGTCTTTTGGAACACCTAAATATACAGCAATCCCAAAGTATCCAAAAGTTAAGGAGGATTTCTCCCAGATTATGGTAGTTAAGGTTGCAAAAAGCACAACAGACTGGATAAATAAACCCTAACAAATATGTCATCAATAAATCATTTCTTTTACTGGTGAAAAAGACAACATCAGAAAATAACATAATATTTGTAATTCTGTATCAAAATCTGTGTGGAGCAGTGGTTAAAGCTACTCAGCACCCTGGAGTTTTGGGTTCAAACCCATGCTGCTCCTTGTGACCCTGGACAAGTCACTTAATCCGCTCTTGCCCCGGGTACAATATATAGATTGTGAGCCCGCCAGGATAGACAGGAAAAAAATGCTTGAGTACCTGAATACATTCATGTAAACCAGGGGTGTCCAACCTTTTGGCTTCCCTGGGCCGCATTGGCCGAAAGAAATGTTTCTGGGGCCACACAAATGCGCAAACGCTGAAGCAAGACAGAGGAGGGAGCCGGCAAGACAGTAAACACCTGGGGGGGCAGCAGAGGAAAACACTACACCACCCTCGACCGGGGCCACACAAAATACTTCATGGGTCCGCAGGTTGGACACCCCTGATGTAAACTGTTCTGAGTTCCCTTGGGAGAAGAGTATAGAAAATTTAATTTATAAATAAATAAATAAAACCTGTAGGGATGGAGATCTGATAAGTTCTGATCCAGGGCATCAGAACACAGGCAGGGTCAACACACAGGCGGTTCTGAACACAGGCCGGGTCGGCACACCGACCTAGGCCCTGTGTGCGGATCGAGGCCTGTGTGTGGATCCAGGCCTGGGTTTGGTTCTGAGGCCCTGTTTCTCATTTCCTCTCCCTCTCCCTCCTGCCACGTATACATTCTAAGCAAGGACAAGGGTTGCACCTTGTGCAGAAGGCTGAGGCATTCCCCCCTCCCTGACTCTTGCCACACATTAACCTGACATACATTTACCCTTTTTCTCTTATCTTGTTTAAGCATCCCTTATATGGGCAACAATCAGACTTTGCCTGAGCAAGGCTAATCAAGAGAGCTTAAGAAGCATGCATTATAACCTTTGGACTGTCACATGCCATAGTAAGATTTGAGACATATCAGAAATGTACACATTGGGAATCACTTTATTGTAACTGTTATTATGTATTCATATGTCACGTGAGATAGTAGCTTTGTGACAGACATGATATAGATAAACAATATATTGCCTTGGTTTAATCCTCACTATAAATGCATTATGAAATTATAACCTTATAGAGCATTAACTAAGTAATTAATAGAGACATGATTCTCAATAAAAAGAGGGAGAGACCATTCATTTGGAGCGCCTCCTCTCGACTCTAAGCCTGAGTGTTTGTGTTTCCTTTGTGGCATTCCTACAAAAACCTATCTTGGTTCGATCGGGTTCTGTATTTTGTACTATCTTGACATGTTCTTTGATGGTCTTTATAGTTGTTCTTCTTATACATAGAGATCTCATAGTTCCATGTTCTGTTTTGATGTCCCTATATGTTGTCAGCAACATAATTGCTCACTGTTTTGTGGGTGGGGGGTGAGAGTTCATGTGGGATACGGTATAAAAGGATGACCAGGGCTATCTTGTATATTCTGTTCCAAGTAGTAGTTGTGAAGTCATCAATAAAAATTGTTAAAAGTTAAAATAAGAAAAACATGAAAAGGGGCTGTCATAGTCACGATATTGTTTCTACTGGTTTATAATAACAAAGTCGATTCTAGCAGATGACTAACCACACCAATCCATGCTGTCTGCTCAGATAGCCCTGCCTAAACAACTCAGGATATATTACAGCAGGGGTGTCCAACCTTTTGGCTTCCCTGGGCCGCATCGGCCGAAAAAAATGTTTCTGAGGCCGCACAAATGTGCAAACGCTGCAGCAAGACAGAGGAGGGAGCCGGCAAGATGGTAAACACCTGGGGGCAGCAGAGGAAAACACTGCATCGCCCTCGACCGGGGCCGCACAAAATACTTCACGGGGCCGCAGGTTGGACACCCCTGTATTACGGCTTTAAACTGACAGCATGATCACTCGAAATTGGAAGAACTGTGATCGTTTAAATTTTTCATTCTGGTGGGCAAGTCTTTGCTCTAGTTATAGACTTGAAAGAATAAAAGCTGAGACTGTGGGGCATGGTAATATTCAAAAATTGATATGGGGCCCAATGACATCTTATGTTACCTCATTATAGTTGATAATAAGTAAGTGATTACTGTGATTCAGGTTTTTGTTTATTTTGGTACATATCCAGGGTAGGGTGGGGGAGTGATATTTATGCCATAATCTGATTTTTGAATTTTTATATTTGAGGTGGGTGGGAAGATATCATTATCTAAAATAGGGCAAAGTTTTTATGGTAATATATGTATTTATGTTCTATTGAATGATTATTGGGTGGGTGGATGGGTGGGGAAAAAAGGTTGATTATGAGCATTTTAAAATGTGCTTTTATTGTATCATTGTGCGTTGCATTTGTTGTATTGTATTGTTGAAGGTATGAAAATCAATAAAGATTTATAAAAAAATAAATAAATAAATAAGCTGCCAGCATGATCAATTGCAAGACTGTGGCAATAAGTTTTTGTTTTAAGAATCATATATTACATTCAATACAATTCTGGAAACAGAGGACAATAACATATGCTAACTTCTATGAACAAAGACAGAAAATAATAAAATGCTGATATAAAAGGAAGTTGTTGAAAACTACCTACATTTCCTGTGTGTACACAATCAGCAAACTATACTAAACTACTGGAGACATGTATCAGTCTAGTTAGGTATATAAATGACTGATAAAAGGTTCATTCTGTTCCTAAGAACATAAGAATAGCTTTACTGGGTCAGACCAATGGTCCATCAAGCCCAGTAGCCCGTTCTCATGATGGCCAATCCAGGTCACTAGCACCTGGCCAAAATCCAAGGAATAGCAATATTCCATGCTACCAGATCCAGAGCAAGCAGTGGCTTCCCCCATGTCTTTCTCAATAACAGACTATGGACTTTTCCTCCAAGAACTTGTCCAAACCTTTCTTAAAACCAGCTACACTATCCGCTCTTATCACAACCTCTGGCAATGAGTTCCACAGCTTAACTATTCTCTGAGTGAAAAAATGTTTTACTCCTATTCGTTTTAAAAGTATTTCACTGTAACTTCATCGAGTGTCCCCTAGTCTTTGTAATTTTTGATGGAGTGAAAAATAGATCCACTTGTACCTGTTCTACTCCACTCAGGATTTTGTAGACTTCAGTCATATCTCCCCTCAGCTGTCTCTTTTCCAAGCTGAAGAGCCCTAACCGTTTTGGTCTTGTCTTATACGAGAGGAGTTCCATCCCCTTTATCATCTTGGTCGCTCTTCTTTGAGCATTTTCTAGCACCACTATTTCTTTCCTGAGATAAGGAGACCAGAACTGAATGCAATACTCCAGATGGGATTGCACCGTGGAGCGATACTGGGGCATTTTAACATTCTTAGTCTTGTTAACTATCCCTTTTTTTAATAATTCCAAGCATCCTGCTTACATTTTTGGCCGCCGCCACACATTGGACAGAAGGTTTCATCGTATTGTCTATGATGATACCCAGATCCTTTTTTTATGCGCTAACCGTCAAGGTGGACGCTAGCATCTGGTAACTGTGATTCAGGTTATTCTTCACAATGTGCATCACTTTGCATTTGTCCACATTAAATTTCATCTGCCATTTGGACGCCCAGTCTTCCAATTTCTTAAGGTCCGCCTCCAATTTTTCACAATCCGCATGCGTTTTAACAACTTTGAACAGTTTAGTGTCATCTGCAAATTTAATCACCTCACTCGTCGTTCCAATATCCAGTCATTTATAAATAAGTTAAATAACACCAGTCCCAGTACAGACCCCTGCGGCACTCCACTGTTTACTCTCCTCCATTTAGAAAAATGAACATTTAACCCTGTTTTCTATTCGATAATTCCTAATCCACAACTGAACTTTGCCACCTATCTCAGGACTCCTTAATATTCTCAGGAGCCTCTCATGAGGAACTTTATCAAAAGCTTTCTGAAAATCTAGATACACTATATCAACCAGCTCACCTTTATCCACATGTTTATTCACACCTTCAAAGAACTGGAACTGGAAGAAAAAAAATAGAGGGCCTGTTGATATCTCCTTATCAGAGACGTCCTCAAATCCACAATCATTTCCCAAGAACTGTTCAGATTCTCATTCAGAATAACGTATCTGTTGGTGATGTCTGACTGTGAGTCCAACTTGCAGTCAAGACCTGAATGAAGGTTCTCAGCTGTTGGGACCTGTACTTCAATGCAGAATGTTGCCTGTATGAAGCCTCCTCCTCTGATGCAACAGAAATGGATACTGGGGAAGCTTGTGCCACTATCGATACCCTTCTAAATATCAAAATCAATTCTGTGCTCTTGATATTGCCATGGTTTTCAAAATAACTACGTATAAGCAATTCCATACTGGGACGCACCACAGATCTGTTTCCAACAGTAGCCAATCCAACTCTCAAGTTCCCGTCAATCCCAAAAGAGTAAATTAGATTTCATGTTGCTAGATCCTTGGAAAAAGCAGTGGATTTTCTCAAGCCCACCTTAATAATAGTTTATGGACTTTTCTTTTAGAAACTTGTCCTGCTACTTTTAAAACATTCTCTGTCAATAAATTCCAAACCTTAATTATATGTTGAGCGAAGAAATATTTTTTTCCAATTTATTCTAAATGTACTACTTAGTAACTTCAATATATGCCTTCTAGTCTTCTATACACTTTCACATCTCCTCTCAACCTCTTTTCCTCCAAGTTGAAGAGCCCTATCTCAAGCCTTTGAGTCTCTCTTGTGATATGATCCATGACTGATTGTGTTTTTGCCTCCCTTCTTGCCTTGTCTTGTGCCTCCTTACTCCTTTCCATGTCCTTTACCCTTTCTTTTCTTGTAGCCCTGTTGGTATGTCTGGGTTTTGCCTTTCTATGTCCTGTAAATTGTAGGTTCAACCTGCTTTTTAAACTGTCCACCATTTAGGGCTCCTTTTACTACGCTACGTTGGCGGTTTTAGCACGCACGCTAGACGCTAACACCTCCATTGAGCTGGCGTTAGTTTTTCCGCGTAGTGCAGGGGTTAGCGCGCGCTAAAAACGCTACCGCAGCTTAGTGAAAGGAGCCCTTAGTTTTGCATGCCAGTTATAGTGGTTTAGCAAATACAAATAAAAAAAATACAGCTTTTCCTCATAGGACAGTGGTCTCATCCCCTTTATCTTTTTCATCATCTTTCTCTGCATCTTTTCAAATTCCACTATATCTTTTATGAGATGCAGTGACCAGAATTGCACACAATGTTCAAGGGGCAGTCATACAATGGAGGGAAACAAAGGCATAATATTCTGTTTTATTCTTCATTTCATGCTCATTATTCCTGTTTTCAGGTCATTTATAGAAACATAGAAACATAGAAGATGACGGCAGAAAAAGGGCTATAGCCCATCAAGTCTGCCCACCGTACTGTCCCTTCCTCTTAAGTCTATACCCAGTGACTATTTATTCAGATTGACTCTCTTAGGGATCCCCTCTTTCCTCCTCTGACCCTCGTAGGGATCCCCTCTTTCCTCCACTGACCCTCGTAGGGATCCCACATATGTATCCCATTTATTCTTGAAGTCCAACACGCTATTGGCCTCGATCACCTGCGCTGGAAGCTCATTCCAACGGTCAACCACTCTTTCTGTGAAGAAGTACTTCCTTATGTCTCCACGAAATTTCCCGCCCCTGAGTTTGAGCGGATGCCCTCTGGTGGCAGAGGGTCCCCTGAGAATGAAGATATAATCTTCCACCTCGATACGTCCTGTGATGTATTTAAATGTCTCAATCATGTCTCCCCTCTCCCTACGTTCTTCTAGAGTGTAAAGCTGTAGTTTGTTTAGTCTCTCCTCGTATGAGAGACCTTTGAGACCCAAGATCCTCCTGGTGGCCATCCGTTGAACCGACTCGATTCTGAGCACATCTTTACGGTAATGAGGTCTCCAGAATTGTACACAGTATTCCAGATGAGGTCTCACCATGGTTCTGTACAATGGCATTATGACTTCAGGCTTCTTGCTGACAAAGCTTCTACTGATACATCCCAACATTTGCCTTGCTTTAGATGAAGCCCTCTCCACTTGATTGGCAGTTTTCATGTCTGCACTGATGATTACTCCTAGGTCTCGTTCCGCCGAAGTACTAGTTAAAGTTTCCCCATTCAAGGTGTAGTTTCTGCATGGATTACCGTTACCGAGGTGCATAACCTTACATTTCCCAGCATTGAAGCTCAGTTGCCAGGTCGAGGACCATCTTTCCAATGTAAGCAGGTCCTGTGTCATACTATCCTGTAAATTACATTCACTTACTGTATTGCATAGTTTAGCATCATCGGCGAATAATGTTATTTTACCCTGAAGCCCCTGAGTCAGATCCCCTATGAATATGTTGAAAAGGAGTGGGCCCAGGACTGAACCCTGCGGTACTCCGCTGGTCACCTCTGATGTTTTAGAGAGGGTACCGTATCATAAAAAGCAGCACATAAACAGGTGCCAGCTATCTTGGGGAGTGGGTCACACTTAGGACCTGATATTCAGCATTAACCAAGCAAAGTTAGCACATAAATAGGACCATATAAATAACTGTCCTATCTTCATGTGCTAGTCAGTAGCTGGTTTGTGCTGAATATTGGCTTAACCGGTTATCAGTTGGCAACCAAAAATGAAATTGGATATTCAAGGCCAGTCATCTGCTGAAAATTAGAATGTATCATTTTGCCCGGCACTGATATCAGGCTTACCAGTCTAAAATGTATTTATTTTAAAAACTTATACCTTGCCTAAGTAGCTTACAATTAAAACATTCATAATTTTAAAGCAATACTCACCAAACAAATAGACCCCTTTGGAACCCTTTTTATTTATTTATTTATTTATAATTTCAACTTAATACACCAAGCATTTAATATCTTGTACAGAAAGTTAGAAACTAAAGCATCTAATTCAAAAGTTAGAAACTAAAGCATCTGATTCAAAATAAATCAAATAAAGGTTGCAAGAAAATAAAATGTTTTTAATCTATCTCAAGACCTCAACAAATAGGATCTAAGATTAAATTGAGTGACAAAATGATTAGGTAATAAAGAACATAAGAAATCCTGAAGTTGCATCTGGTCGAGAATCTTTCATTCTTTTGAGGCTGTTACACTTTCTTCTTTTTAAAGGCATTTAAGGGACAGAAAACTGGATAAATGAGAAGGTTTTAGGACAACATATTTAACCGACTGATATCACTTGCATGGAAATCTAAGGTAAAATATACCACCTATTTCAGTTACTGCTGGTCTCAAAATCAAGAATTGTCGCCTCCTTTTTTGTGTTTCCTTTGAAACATCTGGAAATATCTGAATTTTATATCCCAGGAACCCTTTATAAAAACTGGTATTACGCTGGCTACCTTCCAACCTTTACATACCACCAGGGCCGGATTTAGATGAAAAGAGGCCCTAGGCTATTCCACTTATGAGGCCCTTTCACCTCCCATTTTTAAATTTGTAAATTACATGAGAGATAATAAAATACATCATTACTGTGATATACCGTATATCAATATGTTAAATGAAACATGTTGTTATTGGTACTAACCTTTATAAAAATGTGACACGGATTAAAAAAAAGTCGAGAACACTTATTTGCACATTTATTCTCAGCACCATATATAGTACTTGTAACAATAACTAATCAAACATAACACACAACATTTACAAAGAAACAAAATTCAAATAATGAAAATCTTTGACTACGAAAATAAAATACGCAATAAAAATGATCATATTTTCTATCAAATTAAATTAAATATATTCAATACATTGAAGATTAAACCAAATTCAATTCAGATAAATTTATTTCATAATAATTTGATTCCCCTCCGGAGCCGGGAAAGGGGGGGGGAGAGGAGCAGCGGGATCCGATCCAGAGCTGGAGAACGTGTGCAATTCGGATTTCCCACCCCCGGCTGAATTTTGATGAGTCGCTGGCGCAGGCGCCGTGAGGAGTGACACAGAAGCACACCTCACGCCACCAGGACTCACAATATTTCAACAGCGCATGCGTGCTCTAGAATTTTATTATTTATGATATAATCATGAAATATAAAATAAAGCACATAATATACATTTTAAAATATGCAAATTAAAACATGTTAAGAACTTACTTAGAATTCCGCGAAATGAAGATATTGTCACAAAAATTTTTTTCAATAGTCTATAAACACTTCACTAAAGTATTGAACCTACTGAACTCAAAAGGCGAGATTCAAATGATCGTGTATGCAATCCTAAAATAAGAATCTTTTCTAATAACATTAACACGTGTTTCATATTATCGAAGTAACACGAATATAACCGAATGTCGGGATATCAATAGGTCTGTTCGTTTGTCTGTTCCAATCTACACCAATCTGCACTTTATTTATGCAAGAACAAACCAGAGCTTAGTAGCATAAGGCAAGTCAATATTTGCCATAGCAATCAGTAAACGTATGAACTATACTTTGGTGCAATCTAGTATATACAAATGAACAGATCCAATGAGCTGAACGCGTTGATCTTAACCAATACATTTTTATGTTTGTTTATTAGTCATATGCGTAGAATTTCTCCTTATTTTCGGTTCAGTGTTTTAGTATTCACTGTTTTTAGAATAGTGTAATTTTAATTTTGCTAACAATTTGAATGTAGGCCCCTCTTGATCTTGAGGCCCTAGGCTGAAGCCTAGTTAGCCTATAGGAAAATCCGGCCCTGCATACCACATTTGATTTTAAAGATAAATTACAGAATTATTTAGAACTAACACAAGAAATTGCAGATCTATAAAGTACTCTGGGATTTATAAATCTCGCATATGTTTGACTGTGAAATAGAAGGCAAAATGTTACATAAATGATTTAAATTTGTTCAACAACTCATGTGATCCCTTTCAGATGAGAGTTGATTTATTTAAGTTTAGTAGAAAATTACAAATCTTAGAATTTTTTTTGAACAAAAGGATAGTGTTCAATTTGTTCTTTTGGTAGTAAAAAAGAAATTAAGATGGATTCCACCAGGCCACCTAATCCCACAATCACCACATTTAATCAATGTATACTTAGAGATGTAGCTTTGTTCGCGTTGTCTCCCATTGGGACGAGTGCTCAGCACGGGTAGGCAAGCGTAGGGAGGAGAGGAGGCAGCTTAGTGGTCGGCTGGTTTTCCTGCTGCTGAGCTGCCTCCCGATAGGCGGAGCACGGGAGTAACGGCTGAGCAGAGGTGATAAAGCTGGGACCGCAGAGGACCCGCCATCTTCCTGGGTCCTCCGAGGTGGCTTTTCTCACCCACCCCACCCCGTTTTTTTCTGGTTCGGTTTGTTGCTGGGGTATGGTTTGGGTTTTCGGTTATCTCAAGCAACTGGCTGGTGGAGCTCATCAGGAGATGAGCGGGGGGCTGGCAGGGAGCCGTGCCCGGGGTTCTGGTGTCTCAGGTTAAAGGAGCATGTTGGGACATGCCACCACCAGACCCTTGCTGGCATGGCAGGGTCGGGGGCCGAATATTACTGGTTATGGTTTACTGTGTAGCTCAGGAAACAGTTTTGTTATGTGAGTGTGTTAAATTAATTGATTGTTAATAAACAGAGCTGCGGCTATTTCTACCAAGAAAAAGGTGGTCTGGTTTGGGGGGGGGAGACAGGGGGCAAGCGGGCCAATACATATCCCACTATTACTTATCCAAGAAGACAGCAGCAATACAGTTTTTACGTAATGATGATATCATTATAAAAAACAACAACATGAAGAGTAAACCAGTACAAAGTTAACCTGATGAAGGATCTCATACACCCAGGACATTACTCAAATTTCTTTCCTGTCCTTCCTGGGGTGGTGTATTCATCATTGGTCCTATTCACATTTTCCAATTATTCTTATTAGGCTGAATTTTTGATACCATATGAAAATTCAAAAATTAGAAAAAGCACTTAACTTTAGCCCGATGGTTACTTAACCGTTTCACGCCTTGGTTTTGTCAGGGGCCATGCTACTTCTTCGGTATATCAAATCCACATCTCTTCATCAAAAGTTCTTCATGGAATCGCACGCAATCAATGTAATTCAGCCAAACTTTTGTTTTTTTGAGTAACCTTAGATTCTCAGTTTTGGGGGGATATCGCTATAAAAGCCACATACAAAGGCAGTGGGATCGTAATTATGAATACTATGGATTACATCAGTGAGATTATTTAGACAGTTATCATAACCAAAATTTTTAGGAAACTTTCAGGTGATACCACTACAGAGATTAAGGAAATCTTAGATTGCTATATACAATTGGGATTTGATATGGATTATTTGACTTTAAAAGAAAAAGATTTTTTGACAGTTCAACATCCTATTTGTGCTATATATTACCCAAAGTATACAAATCACTTACCAACCCTCCGGGCAGACCAATTGTTGCAGCTATTGGTTCTTTATGTGAACCAGTGTCTATTTTTATAGACACTTTCTTGAGACCTTTTGTTTCAAAAATTAGATCTTATGTTCAGGATTCTAGTCAAATTATTAATCTTATGAATTTGATGAAGGTATGTCCAATCTTATACTTGTGACTTTAGATATAGAATTGTTGTATATAAATATACCTCAAGATGAAGCTTTACATATATTACAACAAGTTTTGACTCAACATATAAATTTCCTTTCACAGACCCACTTGTTTTCTAATTAAATTAGCTACTATTGAGCTTAAAAATAATTATGTCTGTTTCTAAGGAGATTAACAACAGATAAAAAGCACATCAATGGGTGCCACAATAAGATTTTGAAGAAATTATTTTGAGTGAACATCCTTTCACACATTATATAGATCAGTGTTCTCCCCAGAATTTTTTTCCAGCCGGGTGGCATGAAAAAGTAGCCGGGTGAGGCAGGATGAGGAAATTTGGTGGTGGGGAAAATTAACCCCCTCTTTTACTAAGGTGCGCTAGCATTTTTAGCGCGCGCAAACCCCTGCGCTACGTGGGAAAACTAACACCAGCTCAACGCTGGCATTAGCATCTAGCGCGCGTGGCAATTCCTACGCGCGCTAAGCGCATGCTAAAACCACTATTGCAACTTAGTAAAAGGAGCCCTAAATGTGTACTATTTTTATTAGCTAATTATTATTATTATTTTCCAATGCTCAATATGACTTCCTTTTTTAAGGTTTGACACTTGGCCAGAATATTTTTACTAAATTTAAGAAGTATTTGCCCTTTTTCAAATGGTATAGAAGTTAAAAAAAGGGACAGGCGTTAATGAAATCATTAGGTTCAATCTAGCCATTTATTTCTGCATGAATTTAAACAACTAAAAAAAAAAGATAAATATAGCTCATCCAGTCATACAAGAATTGGCTCTACAGCAGGGGTGCCCACTCTTTGGGCTTGCGAGCTACTTTTAAAATGATCAACCAGCAATAAAAATGATCAACCAACAAGTCAAAATGATCTACCAACAATAAAATTTTTAAAAAAACACAAAGCACACTGTACGCAGAGAAAATGTTAATTGTCATTTATATTCCGCGGGTTTTCAAAGAGGTCAAGGCAGACGATTCTATGCAATGTCACCTCAGGAACAACTATACAAAAATAGACAAATATACCCCCTCCCTTTTTACTAAATTGCAATAGCGGTTTTTAGAGCAGGGAGATGCACTGAATGCCCTGTGCTGCTCTCGATGCTCATAGGCTCCCTGCACTAAAAACTGCTATTGTGGTTTAGTAAAAGGGGGCCATAGTGCAAAATATAGACAGCAGATATAAATTCTCTAAACAGACACATTTTGATCACTAAAAAAAATCATTTTTCCTACTTTTTTGTCTGGTGATTTCATGAGTCTCTGCTTGCACTTCCTTCTTCTGACTATAAATCCAATATTTTTTTCTTTCTGCCCCTCCCCTTTTCTTTCTATTTCTCTTTCCTTCTCTCTCCCCCTGCCCCCCCCCAAGCCATCGCGCCAATCTCTCCACTTCCCCGATTCTTTCCCTACCCCCTAAGCCACCATGCCAATTTCTCCCTGCTTCCACGAGCCAGGCCAGGAATGTACAAGCGCCGGACTCACAAGACTTCACCTCTGATGTCAATTCTAACGTTGGAGAGGAAGTTCCAGGCCAGCCAGGCAGCGATTGGCTGGCCCAGAACTTCCTCTCTGACGTCAGAATTGACGTCGGAAGTGAAGTCTTGTGAGTCCAGCGCTTCTACGTGCCTGGCCTGGCTCAGGGAGGCAGGAAGAAAAAGATTGCCAAGGCAACGCGATCTTCTCACATTGCCTTTGCGATCTACTGGTCGATCGCGCTCGACCATTTGGTCACTCCTGCTGTTATAGTATCCTGTCCTGACCTGAGGAAAGGGGTTTAGTCCCCAAAAAACTGCCTTATTTCCATTTCCTATTTATAAACTTTAATCAATAGATACAATACTACTTGATTCTACGTAAAGCAACAAAAAATTTTTTTGCTACCTTTTGTAGTTTCTGCTTTAATCATCTTGTCTTCACTTTTCTTTCTAGCCAGCATCTGTTCGCTCTGTCTTCCATGCAGCATCAGCCCCTTCCATCCACTGTCCGCCCTCTCCCCGTTCCATATGGCATCTTCCCTCTTTTTATGCTCCTTCAATAAACTGTCTATCCTGTGCCCCTTCTCTTCTCCTTTGTACATGATTGATCTCAGCTCTGCCACCTCTCCATTTTTCTCTCTCTGTCACCACCCCGTCCCCTATGCTCTGGCAGCTCTCTCTTCTCCTTTCTTTCCTTCACACCCCACAGTTTGATATCTTCCCTTCCCTGATTCTCTGGCATCTCACTCCTTTCCTTTTCTTCCATCTCTCCCTCCCCCTCCATGCTCTGACATCTCCTCCTTCCTTTCCCCCTTCCTTTTCCCTTGGTCTGGCATACTTTCCTCCTTCCCTCCATGCCCTGGCATCTCTTCCTCCTCCCTTCCCTCCAAACCCTGGCATCTCGTTTCATTCCCTCCCTCATCTTCTTTCTCCCTCCAGTTGGGTGCAGCAAGTCTCTCCCCCTCTGCTCCCTTTCCTCCTTCTGTCATCCAAGACCTGGCGTCATGAACTAGCATTCACAATTCGCTGCTGTTGCCAGCTTCAGGCCTTCTTCTCTGTCGGGTCCTGCCTTCATGGAAACAGAAGTAGGCAGGACCCGGCAGAGAGGAAGGCCTGAAGCTGGCAACAGCAGTGAATTGTAAATGCTGTTGCTAGCCGAAGAAGTTCATGACGCCAGGCCGAGCACCCGGGGCAGACTGCTACTCTCCCCCCCCACAACCCTCCTATCTCTCCCTCCCTCCCATCACGAGACTCTAAACAGCACTGCTCTACTCTAAGCAGGCTGCTTTCTCCTGCTGTGATTCCCTCTGGCATGTCATTGATGAGGTAAGGAGGAAGAGATAGGAGGGTCGGATCGGGTTGGGGGCGCCCGGGATGATGTTGAGGCTGCTGCTGCTGCCAGCGAATCCAGCAAGGGTGAGGCCCCAAAGCACAGCACTGGCGGGCCCCCCCTGACCATTTCGGGCCCTAGGCCTGTGCCTACTGGGCCTATCCTTTAATCTGGCCCTGCTTCCCCCCCATATGCCCTGACATCTCTCTCTTCCACTCCATGGTATGGTATCTCCTTTCCCTCCCTCCCATGGTCTTTGCATCTCTTTCCTCCTGTTCCTGATCTTTCTTCTCCCTCCTTCCCTCTCTCTCCCCAATTGGGTGCAGCAGTATTTCTCTTCCCCCTCCCCCATTGGGTACAGCAGTATCATCAGCATTTCTCTTCCCCCCCCAATTGGGTACAGCAGAAGCAGCATTTCTCTTCCCCCTCCCCATAATTGGGTGCAGCAGCATGACTCTTCCCCCTCCCCCTATTGGGTAAGGCAGCAGTATCATCATCAGCATTTCTCTTAACCCCTCAATTGGGTACAGCAGAAGCACCAGCATTTCTCTTCCCCCTCCCCCTCTAATTTGGTACAGCAGCATTTCTCCTCCCATTCCCCCCTTCCCCTCCCCCCGTCTCACACACCCAGCAGATTCGCTACAGACAAAGGCAAGTTGCAAGTTTCCCTTGGTCGCTGACCTATCTCCCAAAGGGCAGCGACAGAGGGAAGCTTACAACTTGTTGCTTTTGCTTACTTCGGGCCTTTCTCATTGCCGGGTCCTGCCTTCGCGGAAACAGAAAGTAGGCAGGACCCGGCAGCGAGAAAGGCCTGAAGTAAGCAAGAGCAAGTAAGCTTCCCTCTGTGGCTGGCCTATCTCCCGCATGCTCCGGGGCTCTAATGGTCCGTGCCGGCTTCTTTTCTCTACCTCCCCCCCCCCGCCCCCGACGTAACTTCCGGTTTCGGAGGGAAGCCGGGTTCGAGTCGCTTGCTGGGGGTTTTTTTTTGTTTAAAGTCCGGCGGGTCTTTCGGCGGCTCTTCAGGCTGCGCGTTAAGCAGTGGTGGCAGCAGGATTCGGCAGATGACAGCCGGGCGGGCATCTAAATTTGCTGGGCGTTGCACCCGGCTGAAAAGCGCTGGGGAGAACACTGTAGATTATATTTTTCTATTATAGATGATATATTTATATATAGATGATTATTTTTCTATTATAGATGATATTTTTCTATAGATGGAAATTTTATATAGATGATATTTTTTTATTATGGAAAGGAAGTATCATCCATTTAGATGAATTATATCAATGGATTAATGCTCAGGATTGCAATCTGAGGTTCACAATGAGTTTTGATTACAAGCAAAGTGCTTTTCTTGATATATTGATCATGAAAGAAGATTATTATTTTTCAACCACTATTTATAGGAAGCCAACAGACAAGAATCAATTTTTACAATTTGAAAGTTATCATTAAAGGCGTTTGAAAGAAAATTTATCTTTTTCACAATTCCTAAGGCTAAGAAGACTTTGGGCTCCTTTTACTAAGATGCGTTAGCGGTTTTAGTGCACGGTACAATGCCACGCGCGCTAAACGCTAATGCCTCCATAGAGCTTGCGTTAGTATTTTTCATTTAGCGCATGCTAAAAACGCTAGCGCACCTTATTAAAAGGAGCCCTTTGTCGTACTATGGATAAATTTGATAAACAAGCATGAACTATGGCAAACAAATTTGGTGATAGAGGTTATCCAGAAAGTTGCATTCATAGAGAAATGCAAAAAGCCTCCCACCTCCCTTTTATAAAGCTGTTCTAGTGGCTGCCACTATGGTAACTTCCCCGAAGCCCATAGACATTTAAAGGGCTTCAGGGCTTTTGCTGTGTGGCTTTGTAAAAGAGGGAGCAAGACAGCTGACAGAACACAATTATTGCAAATGAATAAGGCACGTCCTGTTCCTGACATTGTTTGTACTTTGAAATTTTCAGCATTCTCTCATGACATTACAAGAATTCTAAAGAAACTGGCATATTTTGGAAACAAAACCTTATTTCCAAAATAAAAGGCTGATAGCAGCAAACTCCAGAGATAGAAATATTAAAGAAATAGTTGCCCCTTCCACACTACCATCAACACAACAAAGAATATAAAACACAATTGGTCATTATCCTTGTGAAGTGTTCAGTTTGTGCGGTATCTTTAAGTATTACAGAAGTTATACATCCACGAACAAAAAGGAAATATATTTAAGACACCTTTCCCATTGTGAAACTCAGAATATAATATGCATAATCATTTGTCCATGTGCATTACTGTATATTAGAAAAATTATCAGGAAAATTAAAGCTAGAATCATCAAACCTTGAAGTAATATTAGAAGGAAAAATCTTAATGCACTCTTAGTTAAACGTTGTGTATCTCTGGATCATTCATTTGATGATTTGAGGTTTTTTTGTATTCGCTGAAATTAAAGAATCTTGGAGGTGTGGTAATATTGACTATATACTTTTACGTAAGGAATAACGCCTAATTTTTTTATTTTGACACCATTTATCCAGCAGGTCTAAATCAAGAAATAGATTATAGTTTTTTTAAATAAATGTGCTGTAATTTTAATTCATTTTTTATAAATGTGCTGCACTTTTTGTTTTTGATTTTTTTACATGCATGCCTTACTATTTTATTGCTAATATCAAAGGACAATGTCTCAACTTCTTATCGATTTTTTATCAATTTTTTCTGGGGCTTCAGACATGCCATTTGGTCGCCCGTTTTTACCAGCAATACAAAACTCTTAGTGGCTATGGCTGTGGCTTCTTCATTTGCCCACTCTATAAAAGTTTTTAACGTTTTTTATATACCGTATTTGCCGGCGTATAAGATGACTGGGCGTATAAGACGACCCCCCAACTTTTAGTTAAAATATAGAGTTTTGTTATATACTCGCCGTATAAGACTACCCCTTCTTCCGCACACCTTCTCTACCGCCCCGAGTGCAGCACAGCCGGCCAGGTCCCCTTACTTTTGTGGCACTTCCCCGACCGACCGACAACAGCCCCGGTCCGACAAACCTCCCTGCCCTTAACCGCGAATCTAAATTACCTTCTTACAGCTGCTGTAAGAAGGTAATTTAGATTCGCGGCTACAGGGCAGGGAGGATTGTCGGACCCGGGCTGTTATCGGTCGGTCGGGGAAGTGCCACAAAAGTAAGGGAACCTGGCCGGCTGTGCTGCAACCGGGGCGGGGCGGCCGCCCCTCTCTCTTGGTAGCCACTCGAACCGCGAGGCTACTCTCCTTCTCCTTATCTGCCCTGCCTGCAGCACAGAGCCGAACGGAAGTCTTCCCGACGTCAGCGCTGACGTCGGAGGGAGGGAGGGCTTTGTTTAAGCTTTGTTTAAGCCCTCCCTCCCCTCCGACGTCGGGAAGACTTCCGTTCGGCTCTGTGCTGCAAGCAGAGAAGGTAGGGAGAAGAAGAGCCGCGTACATCCAGAAGACTGAGCATCCAGCCCCGCAGGAGCCCCGCGACCCTCGGAGGCATCCCCATGGGATCCCCGCGACCCTAGGGGGCGTCCCCATGGGTCCCCGCGACCCTAGGGGCTTCCCCGTGCAGCTCTCTAATGTAAAGTAAGGGCATGTAAACAGTACCCGGCGTATAAGACGACCCCCGACTTTGGGGAGGATTTTAAGGTACTGAAAAGTCGTCTTATACGCCGGCAAATACGGTATATATTTTTGTATATTTTTTATCTTATTTTTCTTATATAAAGGACTGGACTGGCGGCATCCATATAAGGAAATTAACATCATAGCCAGTACCGCTACCACATGTAAGACACATAATGTTGTATATATTATTTTATGCCCATGTGACCTAATATACGTGGGCAGAACAAGCCGTCAGATGAACATCAGACTTAATGAACATAAGTCCAGGATAATGAATGGAGTAATGGAGGCCCCTCTAGTTCAACATTGAGTAACCCACGATCACGATGTTACTGATATAAGATGGCGGATCATAGCACACATAAAAGAAGGGTGGGAGGGTGGAAACTACAAACAGAGGTTAAATTGGCTGGAACAGAAATGGATTTACAGGTTAGATACGGTGGAGCCAGGGGGTTTAAACCAAGAAGTGGAGTGGAGCACTTTACTGTAAAGGGTGTCCCTGATTTGCTATTTAAAAAAACTGACGTCATAATGTGGGGGAGGTACTTATATCAGGAAAAAAGACGCCGCGGCCATCTTTGTTAGATCAGAAAATTCAGATATCGGGATGGTCTGTTAAAATTGGAAAAAAAAGGGTGAGCATATGATTTTCATACATATTATATGGTTCCCTTGAATACTAATATGACTGTTATTGAAAGAATTATGGGGACAGGAGTTACATTGTCTTCTCTTATTTACATAGGGGACTTAATCTTGAAAAAGCCTCACGGCGAAACATGTCGATGTGACAGGTCCCTGACCCGATCCTACAAAGGAAATAACATCTTTTAAGATAAGTTATTTATCCACAAGTATTTATGAGAGCACTATGCACTTTATATAAGAAAAATAAGATAAAAAATATACAAAAAAATATATATAAAAAACATTAAAACTTTTATAGAGTGGGCAAATGAAGAAGCCACAGCCATAGCCACTAAGAGTTTTGTGTCGCTGGTAAAAACGGGCGACCGAATGGCATGTCTGAAGCCCCAGAAAAAATTGATAAAAAATCGATAAGAAGTTGAGACATTGTCCTTTGATATTAGTTATAAAATATTGGTCAATGCTTGAGGAATGACTGGGGTATGTACTATTTTATTGTTCATCTGGATTATTTATATTTTTCTTTTTTTTAAAAAAGGTGGTTATTAAGAGAAAACATAACATATATATGTTGGACAGTAAAGATGAGGTGCTGAACAAAATTATAAAGAGCAAACTAATTAGGAAATATGCAAGTTACATAAAATAAATTGAACATGTGACAGCACAATAGATCTGTTGAAATACTAGGTCTCCAGCTATGTCAGCAGCAGTGTAAATCCACCACTAATCCAGGGTACTTTATGACAGGGAACCAAGATGCAGAGGAGACAAGCAATCATTCTTTCCACAGCATATCTAAAAGCTGAGCAATGCAGCATCCAAGAACTATTGTAAGATCCAGACAAAGCATTCATAAACACTTTGCTATTGAGGATTTATAGAAACTGTAACATCACAGATCGGTTACATAGTAAGGAAGAATAGGTGTGAAATATCACACAGTGGTTTTTGTCCATCAGAACTGCCAGGAATAATAAAATTAAGTTATAGCCACTTTGAGCTGTGCACTGTTCAAGGGTTATGTCTCACCTATTCAATGGCAAATGCCTTGTTTCTCTGCGCTCTAAAGAACAGGATTCTCAACAGTGATCAATTACTCGGGAGAGGAAAACGGTGACGAATTTCAAAAAAGCATGGGCTAAACACAGAGGATCTCTAATTAGAAAATGAATGCTATAAACTGAATAACTATAGCTGCTACTGGGCAGACTTGAACGGTCTGTGTCCTGTATATGGCAATTCGGTTTAGAATGGGCTGGAGAGGGCTTTGATGGGAACTCCAGTAACTTTACAGTCTATGGGCTCCTTTTACTAAGCTGCGCTAGTGGTTTTAGCAGAGCACACTGAGCTGGCATTAGTTTTTGGCACGTAGCACGGGCTTAGCGCGCACTAAAAACGCTAGCACACCTTAGTAAAAGGAGCCCTATGTCCTGAAAACAATGAGATGGTTGGTGTTGAAGATTTCCTGAAATTTACAGGTGTGATAGGTGTCACAGATGATATGAAAACTGAGATTGTGAATGAATCAAAATTAAGTGAATATATTAAAGTTTAGGGAATTAAAATGAGATCTAGTGAAAAGCCTGAGACCTTGTAATTAAAGATTAAAATAATTGTAAAAGTCCTCTGCTTACAGACTGGCATGTCTAGATTTCTGTATTTGCACTTTAGCTGTGCTGAGGAAGTTCAGAAGTTTAACTTTGTGACTCTTAAGACATAGGCAAATTTATGTACCATTGTTCATATACATCAAGGAGCAGGAAACTTCGGGTTTTTACAGAGAGAATCTGTTCCTTATAGATTAGAACATACAATGCTAATTGTGAGGTCATACAGAAGTTAGGATGTGTCTGCAAGATGCAGGCCTTTTACTGACATGATTGGTGTCTGAAAAGGTCAGAGATCAAAAGTGATTTAGAAGAAAAAAGTGAAACTCTGCCACCTGCTGGGTTTAAAAACATAACATTAGAATGGACAACATTAAAATTAAGGATTTAAATGTAACATTGACGTAAAGTATTCTTGGCAAGGAAGTCATGTGATCAACTGTGCCATTGTATTCTAAAGCATTATAATTACTATAAATGATGTCACATAGGGTTTGTCCTTGCTTTCTTCTTTGGAGAGCACTGAAATTGTATTGGCTCTCCCCAGACATAGGAGAACTATTAATAAAACCTATTTTATTATTACATGGCTTTTCCGCATGTCTGTTATTTGAATTCACAGAACGGAGTCTCTAGCCCAGTCATGGGAGAGAGAATCCATTCTGGCAATTCTTTTGGCCCCGATGTTCAAGTCTTCCAGC
Source organism: Geotrypetes seraphini (assembly GCF_902459505.1). Taxonomy (NCBI): domain Eukaryota; kingdom Metazoa; phylum Chordata; class Amphibia; order Gymnophiona; family Dermophiidae; genus Geotrypetes; species Geotrypetes seraphini. The sequence goes on from NC_047084.1 coordinate 358,217,841, forward strand.
CTGACCTGAACATTGGATAGGCTGGAGTGAGCTTCAACGGCACCTCCAGTAGCTGGAACCTAAGGACAGTATCAGGTTGACTTTACAGACTATGGCCCAGAAATATCAAAGTAAAGAGACAATTTAATTTAATCTAATCATGAATCTATGGGCAGACTGGATGAACCATTCAGGTCTTTATCTGCTATCATTTACTATGTTACTTTATCCAACAGAGCCTGGAAATTCTTTAGAATCATCCAAATAGTAGCCAAGCCAGAATATATATAATAATTTAAATAATTAAAGACCATATTTTACCTCCAATCAAATTAGCCTCTGAATACATGGACCTCAGCTAATGAAAACAAACTAAAAGCCGCAGTGTTTTTAAAATGGCTGACTTTGCAAAGTGTCAGCTGAAGTCATATCTCCACAGAGAGGCTAGTTCCTAAGGAGTTTATCATTCCAAATTTATTTATTTAAATTTCTGCTAAACTTTATATAAAAAGCATTTATTCGGAGAACTCTACCATAACTCCATTACTTGCAATGCATACACACACAAAGAAGAGTAGTGCCCCCACCCCGCCTACCTTACAATCTCTTGTGGTCTAGTCAGAGCACAAGTGACCCTCAGTTGCTCTTGCCTATGTCAGCTCTATTCTCAAAATGGATGTTGTGATCTCTTGCAACAGCCTTGCAAGATTGCCACTAGAGGTCATGACAACCATTCAGCATGAGCAGGAGTGACTGGAAATCACTCCGCCTTGACTATATCCTAGACTGCCAGGGATTGTAAAATAAGCCTGAGACGGGAACCTGCAGAGGGGCAGGCAGGAAAGGCAACTGCTGTTTTGGAGGGAAATGGGAGGGAGGGAGACAAATAGGACAACACACAAATTTTCAGCTTCCACCAAAAACATAGTGTTAGTTTCTGTCGAAACTGAAATCATGGCCATAGGCTTTTCCAAAACCAAAACCAGGCAGAAAAAAAATATTCTGAGCCAGTCACTGTAACTTAAATTTCAGGCAGCCTCTAGTATATCTGTATGTAAAAAGTTAACAACACACATATAGTACTTTTATGTGGCTTTAGAGTATATACTTACATATTTGGGTTGTTTTTTTTGTGTGTAAGATAGCAACGTCATGATCTGTGTGTATATTTCACAGACTGACATTTACACCAGCTTTTGAGTAGGTGTAAAGGCCACAGCTTCATTTCTGTTGTATTTGTGCCCATATTTTATAAAGATATCAAACAAAAAAGGCATCTCCTTGCCTTTTCAATCTAAGTACCTTGTTAAAAAATTATTGTTTTAGTCAATACATAATTGGGTTTACATTAATATGCGTTAAACCTAATATCACATTATGAGAGCCTTCCATAAAGAGGATACTCAAGCAATAATCTTCCAAGGCAGGATTTCACAAAAATAAAGCACATAAGTCAGATAAGCAATGCTCATACCTTGCTCATTCGTTGTCTGTGTAGGATCTTTTAACAGGGCTGCATATTTGTGCAAAAGGTTCACCATCACCTCCAGTAGCCCCACTTCCCTGAATACATCTTTAAAGATGGGGTCATGCCGGGTAAACTTGAGTAGTGTTTTTGTTGCAATGATGCTGCATTGGTATGAAGTGCTAGATTTCAGAAGGATACTGACACTGATCAGTTCCTTACAAGGGATGTAGTTCAAGCTGAAAACAATAAATTCAAGCATCTCAAAATACTTAGCCTGCACCTCAGGCAACTTGGAAATCTTCTCAGCAAACTGAGATAATGTGTGCTGTGATTCCAAAATGAAGTAGTTTGCATTGTCTGCTACATAAATATTTGTGATAGCATCAAGGACGATCCGTGCAAGGTAGCTGGATTTTGCTTTCAGAAATGCATTCTGGAGGACAGAGAAGGCTTGGATATTCTTCATACTGTGACCTGAAACAGGCACAAGAAACAGCAACCGCATCAGTTAGACATATCTAATGACAGGGGAATCACAGAAGCATTTAAACACAGAAAGAAAGGAATGACTTGGCTTAATCCATCTTCACAAAACATAACCACAATAAATATAGTTTATTTCTTATACTTTTATTATGCACCTACTGTATGTTTTCTTCTATGTTTATGTAATTTTTATATAATTTGCTATTTTATTTTTCTGTGTTTTGCCATTTATGAATTAAGAATTTATAGGAGTCTAACAAATGGAATTAAATATCTGAAGGACAAGAATCTAGTAACAGAGAAATATGATGGCAGATAAAGATCATTCCCCTGATTATACATAGGTAATCCACAATTGGGCATCCAAATTTAGGCAGAGAGCCCAATGTGCAAATAAACTAATTACTGTATATACTTGAATATAAACTGAGGTAATCATTTTTTCCTAAAAAAAGGGGGGAAAAGGTTAATTCGAATACAAGTTGAGGATTTATACTCAAGTGCCATGCCTTGCCAGATTCCGCACCCAACCACACCCCTCCCTCCCTGCTCGTCTCTGCAACCAGCACCTCTCCCTCCCTCCCTCCCCTCCCCTTCCAGGTTCTGTACCCTGTCCCCTGATGCCACTAGAAAACCTAACTTGAAAGCCCTGGTGGTCCAGCGATGAAACGGGGCAAGAGCAATCTTCCTACACTCCTGCCCTATGCAGAGCCATTATCTAAGATGGCTGCCACGGGTTCTCATATCAACTTCATGAGTTCCTGTGATCTCGTAAGGTTGTTGTGAGAACTCGCAGCAGCCATTTTAGATGTTAGCTCTACACGGCACAGGAGCATCGGAAGATCGTCCCTGCTCCGGTTCACCACTGGACCAACCAGGGCTTTCAAGGTAGGTTTTCTAGAGGTCTGGGAAGTGGGAGGGAGGTGTGATGTTTCAGAATCAGCTAGGACAAGAGGTGGGAGGGATCCCTCCTGTCCCGGTTCACCACTGGACCACCAGGGCTTACAGCAGGCCCAGGGGAGGCCTGCAACATATCCAGGAAGGGAGCGGGGTGAGTGCTGACTCGACTATAAACCAAAATCCCCATTTCTGGGCCATTTTTGGGCCCAAAAATCTTGGTTTATGTTTGTGTATATACAGTAAGTTAATTAGGTGCTAACAACCAATTATTGGTTAGAGTTAATCTGCATTTAATAAACACTAATTTACAAATATGCCTGCATCAACGTATGAACTATTCTATAATGCTGTGTGCCCAAAGTGTCTTAGGTGCAGCCCAAAAGGGGGCAAGGCCATGGGAGGGGCATTCACAATATTTAGCCACAGTGCAATAGAATACTAGGGTTATGATCCCAGCTTGCATGCCAGGATTTACACTACTTTTCGGTAGGCATAAGTCCGTGGGCTCAAAATTGGACGCAGTAATACATTCTAAGTGCTGTTCTACAAAGGGCACTTAGCCAAGAGCAACCTTTACACAAGAACACTTAACACTGATTTTCCAAGCACCTAAATTTGAGCGTCATTTATAGAATTTACAAGGTGTGGCCAGACACTCAGTTTGGACTCTTTATTTTCCTTCATGAGTTTTGTGTGGGGTGGGGGTGAGTGGATTAAAGGAAGACTTTGGGGGGGAAAGCTATTGGGATGGGTTAGGACTATACTTTGCTCTGGTTTTGTACTGCTGTTTATTCTCACCTCTCTATGCTTGATTGGACAGTATTAGCTGTGCATCAGCAGTATTTTTCAATAAAAGATCTTGCTAAATTAAAATAAAAAAAGAGGAAATAGTTTGAACCAACATCTGGAGGGCAGGACGATTAGCAACTATTAGCCAGACAGCCATGGGGATCGCCATTTCTGAGACAGAGCAACAGGACATGGATTTCTCCTTGAATATCTGCTGAGTAATTCTAAGTGATCCATGTTGGTCACTGTCAGAGACAGAGAGTTGTCTCTATGGCCCATTGATCCAACCCAGTTTAACACATCATCTTACGTTCTTATATTAGAAACAAAGGGATCCTTTTACAAAGCCGCACTAGGGCCTTAACGCGCGGAATAGCGTGCGGTAACTTGCCGCGCACGCTAGCCGCTACCGCCTCCTTTTGAGGAGGCGGTAGATTTCCGGCTAGCGTGCGCTATAGCGCTCACTAATCCGGTGCGTGCGATAAAACTGCTAGCGTGGCTTTGTAAACGGAGCCCAAAGTATCAAATAACTGTGAATTAACTTTCTATGGAAGTGCTGACAAAAATAAAACGATACCTGCTTCTAATTTCAGAGTTTGTTTTGTGCTTAAATTAGCATCTGAACTACTGAATGCAAATACTAAAAGTGATATTTCAGTGTGAGCTGATATTTTTATTTCAGCCCCTGCATGTCTAGTTGAGGACAGATGGAAAAGTGTTCTTTACTTTGCCTACGCAGACAAGCTTGGTCTAATAACAAATGTTTTTTTTTAATAATATTTTTATTAGCGATTGCAACACAGAGTGTACAGAAATCCAACAGTACAAGGACACAAGGCCCACAATCATTTGACTTAATCCTCACTATCAAGGACAATAATTTGAAGAATTAAAGTCCTGCTACACTAAGGGCTCCTTTACTAAGGTGCGCTAGCGTTTTTAGCGCACGCACAAAATTACCGCACGGTACGCTTCTAGAAAAATGCCAGCTCAATGCTGGCATTAAGGTCTAGCACGCATGGCAATTTAGCGTGCGTTATATCACACGTTAAGGCCCTAACATGGCTTAGTAAAAGGAGCCCCAAACTGCAATGACCATTATTGGTTTACATTTCAACACCACTAACGAAAGTCAGCAGGGTGGTCAGATCCTGTCATCTCATTGTGTGTATTTGCTGCTACATTACAGTCACAGTCTCTTCTAGCAGTACTGATAGAGTCAGTGGTGTGCCGTCAGGGCCTTTAGGAGATTCAGTGAATCCTCAGCCCTACAATCATGCTTTATTTTTTATTTTTAAATCCTTTCTATTTTTGTTGTTTATCTTTTCCGTGATGCAGTCCGGTTCCTTTTACAGTAGGCAGCAGATTGGTTGAGCAGGTGCAAAGGAGTAGGCCTGTCTCCTTAGCTCCTCGTGCCGAGCAGCCTGCTGTAGCTGGTGAGTGTGGTGTCTTGGAGCATCTTGATGAGCACTGCTGTCTACCCTGCCTTGTTTTCCCTCCATGTCAGGAGCTCTAGCACCATCAGTTCAGCTGATCAGCTGCTGAGAGCAGGGCCCTGATTGCATGTATCATGGTTCCTCCAGAGAAGCTGGCTGCCAATGGTTTGGCTCTGGGCCATTTTGTTAAGAAAAAATTGCTTTATTTCTATTGAGGACAGTATTTGAAATGAGGGAGAGGATGGGGACATAAGAAGAGAATGGGAACTTCAGGCTGGATAAACAAAGCTCTAGCAACCCAGTGGAAAGCACCAGGTTGGAAGCGAGTTTCATTTTATGAGCGATTCTCAGCTCAAATAACATGCAGATTATATGCATGCTATTTGTGCAGAGTACCGCGGTGAAAAGGGGAGGAACTGTGCCTGGAGCTTGCGCACAGAGCTGACATTAAGCAAAAAAAAAAAAAAGCCTTCTAGCCGTAGCTGAAGCCTTTTTTACTGTGGCAAATTCAGAAGAGGATGGGAATAGAGACAGAGGTTGGTAGTGATACAAAGGGCAGAAAAAGTTACTCCCCACCCACACTGTTGGGTTTATTCATATTGAGATAACTAGGGAGTGTTGGGGGCAACAAGAAAGAAGGGATGGTAGGACAAGTACAGAGAGCCAAATAATTCACTTTTCTCTTTTCTTTCTACTCTTTGGGGGGGATGGGATGATATAGAGAGGGAGTAGGGGAAAGGAGAGAAGAGAAGAGATGTTGAGGACTGACTAGGACAGAAAGGATGTGGTATAGAGGAGAGAAAACATAGAAGGCAAGTTGGGGGCAACAAGAAAGTGGATTCGGATGGTGAGGACAGGAAGAGGTAGGGGACAAAAGGGAGTAGCAAAAGGTCAAAAGAGGGTAAAGGCAGAAGGGGAGACAGAATAAAGGTGAGGAGCAAAGGAAGTTTGGGGAAACAAGGGAACACAATAGAGAAGGCAGCTCTTGTGGTTTCTTTGAGGGTGGGAGAGGGAGTTGATAAGCTGGAGCCACTGAGCCCTTCTTGCTATTTCTCCCCAGCCTAAGAAAAACAAGAGGGTTTGGTAGTCCTAACCTATCAGCTCCAACTGAGAGATGATGTGATAGTACAATCAACCCTTCTTGCTGTTTTCACTGGGGGGTGAAAGGTGATATATTAGGGCCATCAAGACCTCCTTGCTGTGACAGCAGGGATGAGAAGCAAGATATTTTAGCCTCTGAACTCCACTTTTTATTTCTCTGGGGCTGTTATACGTTGGGGCTGCATCAATCTCATTTTTTTTTCTTTCACTGTTCGTTTGTAGTGATCATGGCTAGAATGACTTCAAAAACATTGTGTAGGTGCAGGAGGTGCTAAATCCTAGAGGATAAAGGACAGAGAATGTGGGGTGGAGTTAAGTTAGGAAGAGAGAGTATGGCAACAGGAGGAAGAAAAAAGTAGAGGGAGTGAGAGTGGGAAAAGTTTAAATGGACAGGAGGATAAGGGGCAGGGGAGAATGGGTGAAAGAATGAAAAATGAGTGGGGGAACAAGGGACAAGAGAGACAGGAAGAAAAATAAACTGTTTACAGGGGAAAGGAAGATTTGGAAGCAAACTTGATGATGGCTTTGTTGGGGTCATTAAATCTCACTATCTCCACTGGAGATAGGAATGATGCCAAGGCCACCAAGCTCCTCTTGTGTTTTATTAGAGTGGGAGATGTTAGGTTTAACCCACCAAGCCTCTCAGAATATCCACAATAAATATTCATGAAACAGGTTTCCATGAAGTGGAAGCAGTGCATGAGGATCTTTATTCATTGTGAATATCTTGAAAATCTTACTGGCTGGGGAGCCCCCAGGACAGGTAGGAGATGCTGAGCCATCTTATTTTTTTATGAGAGTGAAGGTGCTATGTTGGTGCCATTGAGTCCTTCTTGTTGTTTGGCTCATGTACTGAATTCCATTGTAAATGTCACCGCCCACCACAGGTTAATGCCCTCTGAAGCATCCAAACATTACAGATGCTGATTGACCCAGTAATATCATATAACTGGACTGGCCAATTTGTTATATGCCAAAAGCCAAGAGAATGCACAGCAGCAGTGGGGGAGGGTGCCGGTTCACGGGGGGAGGGGGGGGCACTCGCAAATTGAGGCGCGCTCGGTTTCCGAGGCGCCGATTTTGCAAATGTTTTGCTTGTCTTGCAAAACACTCGCAAACCGGTGCACTCGTAAACCGAGGTACCACTGTATATATGTGCTCATAGAAAATAAACACCCTACAAATTCTTGGTGTCAAAGACATACCAGTTCATATTTCAAACTTTTAAACATTGCACATATAAAATATACAGTATAACAGTAGAGTTACTGATGCATTACTGCAAATATACATTATGTTCTTCAAGAGATTCTGAAGTGTGTTTCTGGTAGCTCAGCACAACTAAAATCTGAAGGCATCATTCTTTGGCTGATGAGCCAAAGTGCACAATCAATCATCAAAATTTCATTTGTAAGGGAAAAACCTCAGCTGATCAAAATATAGCCTACAGTTTCATAATCTTTAAAAACATCAGTTATATTTTTTAAACTCTTCTTGGTAAGAGGATGGCAACATAAAGTCCCTCACCTTTTCCTGCAGGCTGTGGAACTACAAACCCAGGTAACAAAAAAGGTGCTCCTGTGGTGACCCCAGCAGGTTTTAATTCATTTACACCATAGGTTGTTAATGAAGTTATCAAATTCACCAGATCCTTCAAAGCATCCTTGGATTCATTCTCTTTAGATTGCTCTAACCTAAAGAATAAAACACAGATGAAACAAGTAAATTGATATCAGTAAAATGATTTTGCTCATTTTTATAAAGTGACAGAGAATAAGAGAGATGAAAATATGAGGTATAACTTCACAAATATTTTAGTTTGTAAATTTAATAGTTACCATTCTAAATATATGAATTTATGCAATGTAGAGGTACAACACATGAAAGTCTTCACATCCTTGTATATTTTTCAAATTATGTGGTCTAAAAATACAATTAAGGAGGAAGTGATGTCACCAAAGCAAATGATGTCATAGACTGAGAGCCCTCAGCTATCCTTCGCAAAAATGAATAGCATAACCAGACATCATAGATGAATCGGCAAATAAAAGGACAAAATGAGAATCATAGATCTTTTGAATGGCAAAGAAAGAGAGTGTCTGACTATAAAGGGCACCTAAGTCATGCCTAAAGTTAGACATGCTTTAGGTGTCCAATCTAAGTAGCTAATGAGCCAATTAAGGGTCTTAAGCAATAATTGGTACTAAGGTGTCCAAAGAACGTAGATGCCACTTTGTAGACGCAGCCACAATTTCATGGACGCCCATGTTTACAACTCATGCCTAACTCAATAGTGGAATGGGCATGGTTTAGGTAATGACTCAATTTGGGCATCCTTTGATTCATTTACATAACACTGAGCAACCTAGGGCATCCATATGATGCCTATATTGTAGGCGAATGAAAACCAAGTCTACTTTTGAGCTTAGTTTGGACTTCAAATAGACCCGAGTTCTATGGACGGAACTTAGGCACTCTTTGGGCGTTCTTAATGCGATCTGCTAAATAGCTCTCTGGGATTTATTTTTGCTTTTTTAAGCTCAAAATACATTTAATAAGGCACCACATAAACAGGGCACATCAAAACAGATATATTGCATGCAAACCCTTCTATTTTTGTGGACAAACAGCAATGCTATTTGCTAATTAGAGGAAAAAATCCATTAACTGAAGCACAGCACATGAAAAACAGCTTTAGTTTTCTTGCTAAACAGCTACCCTTTTTTTCTGACTAAACAGTGCTCCAATCAGCTCATTCTTGAAAACAAAGAAAGCACCTGACAAAAATATATAGATTGCATACATAACTTCATTTGCAAAAGGTTAAAAACTGAAAAAAACAGATGGCTTCTACTTCATTGCAAATGGAGGTTTGCAGCTGCATAATGGTGACCTCATTGTGAGATCATCAAGGTGCACCTGCAAGGTAGAATGCCACAATTAAATATGTGCTGGGGAGCTGGTTGGGATTTGAACTCATGACCTCTGGAAGAGAAGCACAGGGCTTTTACTTATTGAGCTATAGCAGCTTCCAGGCAGGTGTCTCTGACTTCCATGTGATATGATAGCTGAGATCTGCTAAGCTATCATATCACATCACATGGGGAATGGAGACTGGGCTTGTTTGGAGAGTTTTTGTATGTTTAGTGAGTGTGGGCACTGACTGGATGATTGGACCAGGGTGGATTGGAAGGCATAGTGTGAGTGTAGTGTAGATGAGCTGGGAGAAAATGGTTAATTATGGTGATGAATTGGGATTGGGGAGGAAGAGAGGCTGATGGGACTTGCAGTGCTACCCCCTAGCATTTCTTCTACCCACAAGTCCTGTAGCACCACCTGTAGAAGAGACACTACCATCTCCACCGCCTGCTCGCATTCCAGTCTGAAATGTGCCCTGATCAACCAAGTGTCCAGAATTTTAAATTGAAATTAAATACAGAAAAGATAAAAATCTTTTTAGCAAGTCCAAATGATAAAATAACTGCACCATTGCTTCATTTAAATGGTCACGACTACCCAATTTCAAAATTGATCAAAATTTTAGGAGTCACTTTAGACTCCCATTTAACAATGGTAGAACACACGAATTTAGTGGTAAAGAAGTGCTTTTTTGTACTATGGAAACTAAAGACCAACAAAAAATATTTTGATCTTCCATCCTTTATATTATTGGTGCAAGCACTAGTGTTATCTATACTGGACTATTGCAGCATTGTTTATTTGGGAGTACCAAAGAAAATTTTGAGAAAACTGACAATAGTGCAGAATACGGCTGTCCGTCTGATATTTGGGCTGAGGAAAAATGATCACGTCAGTCCTTACTATCAAATGCTGCACTGGCTGCCAGTAGAAGCATGAGTAATATTTAAGTTCTCTTGTATTTGTTTTAAGCTGGTTTGGGGATTGGCCCCTACCTCTTTTATCTCATTTCATGCTATACAGCCCTAAAAGGATAACCAGGAATTGCAATTTATTTACTTATTCTAGGATCATTGGCTGTAGACACAGGTCTTTTGTGGATAGGACGCTAGCATTTCAAGCAAGTAAACAACAGTCCTGATTGGGCAATTATATTAGTGGAACCATGCAATCTTACAGCGCATTTTGAAAATGGATTAAGACTGTACTATTTGATAAATTAATTTCTTAACTGAAGTTTTATTCATAACAATAATTTTATATTGTCTATACCAGAGGTGCCCAATACGTCGATCGCGATCGACAGGTCGCTCGCTCAGGCGACTCCAGTCGATCGCAGAGCGGGTTCCTTTCCCTTCTCTTTTTTTCCCCTCCTGACTAGCTCGCTCCTGAATTCTGCTGCTGCCGCCGCTGCTCAACATTTTAAAAAATTCCAGCTTGAAGAACTTATGCTCCGGGGGCTAACGTGTGCTTGTACCGGCTTCCCTTCTCTTCCCTCTGAAACCGGAAGTTATGTCGGGGGGGGGGGGGGAGGGAGAGAAGGGAAGCCGGCGCGCACATGTTAGAGCCCCGTTCGCGGGCTAAAGCGGGAGACAGGTCAGTTAAGCTTGCGATTTGCTCTTCTTTGCTGCCAAGTCCTGCCTACTTTCTGTTTCCTCAAAGGCAGGACCCGGCAGCATTTCTCCCAATAGGTCGATCTTGGGCCGATCAGCCTTCCTCTCCCCGACGTCAATTCTGCCGTCGGAGAGGAAGTTCTGGCCAGCGGAACTTCCTCTCCAATGGCAGAATTGACGTCGGGGAGAGGAATGCTGGTGGACCCGAAGCAGGGAGAGCTTGGCCGGTGGCCTGTTATCCGATGGCAGTGGCTTGGGGGAGGGCAGGGAGGGAGAAAGAGGGCAGGCAGGGAGACAGAAGGAAAGAAGAGAAACAGAAAAAAAGAAAGGGAGCATGAAGAGAGAAAGAAAGAGAGGGCAGAGAGAGAGGAAGAAAACGTTGGGGGGGGGGGGGGAATGAGGTCAGGAGGAGAGGAAGCATACAGGCTAAAAGAAGGGAAGAAAGATTGGATGCACAGTCAGAAGAAGAAAGTGCAACCAGAGACTCATGAAATCACCAGACAAGGTAGGAAAAATGATTTTATTTTAAATTTAGTGATCAAAATGTGTCTGAATTTATATCTGCTGTCTATATTTTACACTAAGGTCCCCTTTTACTAAACCGCAATAGAGGTTTTTAGCGCAGGGAGCCTATGAGCGTCGAGAGCACGCTGGGCATTCAGCGCAGCTCCCTGCGCTAAAAACTGCTATCGTGGTTTAGTAAAAAGGGAGGGGGGTATTTGTCTGTTTTTGTATGGTTGTTAGTGATGTGACAGTGCATAGAGTCATCTGCTTTGACCTCTTTGAAAAACCCTGGAATAGGAATGATAATTAACATTTTCTATGCGTACAGTGTGCTTTGTGTTTTTTTTTTTTTAATTTTATTGTTGGTAGATCATTTTGACTTGGTAATTTTAAAAGTAGCTCGCAAGCCCAAAAAGTGTGGGCACCCCTGGTCTATACTCTAGGTAACATGTTGTACTTTTACTCTCAATACTTTGCACTTCGCTGATTGTCCAGTTTCTCTTCTGTGTAAACCGCCTAGAAGTTGTTCGATTGTTGGCAGTATAGAAGAATAAAGTTATGTTATGTTATGGGTGAACTAGAACCCCCTTTCTGTGGAGGTATGCTGCCATCACCATCATCACTTTGGTGAAGGTGCGGGGAATTGTCGCCAAGCTGAAGGGCAGGGCCATGAACTGGAAATGCTGCTGAAGAACATGAAATCTCAGGTACTTCCAGTGTCCTGGGAAGACAGGATTATGTAAGATAAGCCTCTGACAAATCTAGTGGAGCCAGGAATTCTCCTGGAATCACCGCCATTATGACTGAATGCACAGTTTCCATGCGAAAGTAAAGAATCCACAGAAAGGTATTGACTGACTTGAGATTCAGGATGGGTCTCCAGTCTTCTGAGACTTTCTTTGGCACGATGAAGTATAAGGAGCTTCTGCCAGAGCCCAATTCACTTTCAGGAAAGCACAGTTACTTACCGTAACAGGTGTTATCCAGGGACAGCAGGCAGATATTCTTGACTGATGGGTGACGGCACCGACGGAGCCCCGGTACGGACACTTTTAGAGTGATTGCACTCTAAGAACTTGGAAAGTTCTAGAGACCGCACCGCGCATGCGCGAGTGCCTTCCCGCCTGACCCCGACGCGCGGTCCCTCAGTTAAGATAAGCCAGCTAAGAAGCCAACCCGGGGAGGTGGGTGGGACGCAAGAATATCTGCCTGCTGTCCCTGGATAACACCTGTTACGGTAAGTAACTGTGCTTTATCCCAGGACAAGCAGGCAGCATATTCTTGACTGATGGGTGACCTCTAAGCTAACAAAAAGAGGGATGGAGGGAAGGTTGGCCATTAGGAAAACAAATTTTGCAAAACAGATTGGCCGAAATGTCCATCCCGTCTGGAGAAAGTATCCAGACAATAATGAGATGTAAAAGTATGGACTGAGGACCACGTAGCAGCTTTGCAGATTTCCTCAATGGGCGTGGAACGGAGGAAAGCTACAGATGCTGCCATAGCTCTAATTCTATGTGCCGTGACAGAACCTTCCAGTGTCAGTCCGGACTGAGCATAGCAGAATGAAATGCACGCAGCAAGCCAATTAGATAGCGTACGTTTAGAAACAGGACGTCCCAATTTATTCGGATCAAAGGACAAAAAAAGTTGGGGAGATGATCTGTGGGGCTTAGTGCGGTCTAAATAGTAAGCTAAAGCCCGCTTACAGTCCAAAGTATGAAGAGCCTGTTCCCCGGAATGAGAGTGAGGTTTAGGGAAAAAAACAGGTAGGACAATAGATTGGTTGAGATGAAACTCAGAAACAACCTTAGGGAGAAACTTTGGATGTGTACGTAGAACCACCTTGTCGTGATGAAAGACAGTGAAAGGTGGATCAGAAACTAGTGCATGTAGCTCACTGACCCTCCTGGCAGAGGTGAGAGCAATAAGAAAAAGTACCTTCCAAGTGAGAAACTTGAAAGAGGCATTAGCCAAGGGTTCAAATGGAGGCTTCATCAAGGCGGAGAGAACCACGTTCAGATCCCAGATCACCGGAGGTGCTTTGAGAGGCGGTTTCAGATTGAAAAGACCTCGCATGAATCTGGAGACCAGGGGATGAGCTGAAAGGAGTTTCCCCTGGACTGGCTCATGAAAAGCCGTAATGGCACTGAGATGAACTCTGATGGAAGTAGACTTGAGACCAGAAGTAGACAGAGAAAGCAGATAATCCAATAGAGGTTCCACAGCAAGAGACCTGGGGTCATGATGATGTAGGAGACACCAAGAAGAAAACCTCGTCCACTTTTGATGGTAACATTGTAGAGTGGCTGGTTTCCTGGAGGCGTCCAGGATGGAGCGAACAGGCTGAGATAACAAAGAATCAGTTGAAGTCAGCCCGAGAGATACCAAGCTGTCAGGTGTAGCGATTGCAGGTTGGGATGGAGGAGGGTTTCCTGATCTTGTGTAAGCAGAGATGGAAACAGTGGAAGTAGAAATGGATCCCTGGAACTGAGTTGAAGTAGAAGGGAGAACCAATGCTGTCTGGGCCACCGTGGTGCAATCAGGATCATGGTGGCTCGTTCCCTCTTTAGTTTGAACAAGGTCCGAAGCATGAGAGGCAGAGGAGGGAAAGCATAAAGGAACAGATTGGACCAATCCAGAAGAAACGCATCCGCTGCCAGACGGTGAGGAGAGTAAAGTCTGGAGCAGAATTGGGGCAACTGATGATTGTGAGGAGCTGCAAAAAGGTCCACCTGAGGAGTGCCCCATTGTGCAAAGATGGACTGTAGAGTCGATGGGTCGAGAGTCCATTCGTGGGGTTGGAGAACTCTGCTGAGCTTGTCCGCTAAGCAGTTCTGTTCTCCCTGAATATAAATCGCTTTCAGGAATAAGCGGCGCGAGGATGCCCAAGACCAGATTCTCTGGGCTTCCTGGCATAAGAGGCGAGAGCCCGTTCCCCCTTGCTTGTTGATGTAGTACATAGCCACCTGGTTGTCTGTGCAAATTAGAAGGACTTGAGGAAATAGAAGGTGTTGGAAGGCCTTGAGGGCATAGAACATTGCCCTGAGTTCCAGGAAATTGATGTGATGCTTCTTTTCCTGAGGAGTCCAAAGGCCCTGAGTTTGGAACTCGTTCAGATGAGCTCCCCATGCATAAGGGGAGGCGTCGGTGGTGATGATCAGATGATGAGGAGGCAGATGGAACAGAAGGCCCCTGGAGAGATTTGAGGATATCAACCACCATTGTAGAGACTGACGAAGAGACGATGTCACAGATATGTGTCGTGAGCAAGAGTCTGTCGCTTGAGACCACTGGAGAGCCAGGGTCCATTGAGGAGTGCGCAGGTGAAGCCGTGCCAGGGGTGTGACATGAACTGTGGAGGCCATGTGACCCAAAAGAATCATCATCTGCTTTGCAGAAATGGAGTGCTGGGACAGTACCTGCTGACAGAGCGATTGGAGGTTGTGAAGACGGTTGTCCGGCAAGAAGGCTCTCATCTGGACCGTGTCCAGCACCGCTCCAATGAATTGAAGTCTCCGCGTAGGAAGAAGGTGAGACTTGGGTATATTGATTTCGAACCCCAGTAGTTGTAGAAAAAAGATGGTCTGGTTGGTGGCCAGAAGAACAGTCTGAGATGAAATGGCCTTGATTAACCAATCGTCCAGGTAGGGAAAAACCTGAAGGTGGTGGGAGCGCAGAAATGCTGCCACCACTACCAGACATTTTGTGAACACTCTTGGAGAGGAGGCAAGACCGAAGGGGAGCACTCTGTATTGGTAATGACAGTGATTGATCATGAAGCGAAGGTACTGTCTGGAGGCCGGATGAATTGGAATGTGAGTGTAGGCCTCTTTGAGATCGAGAGAGTATAGCCAGTCGTTGTGATCGAGGAGAGGATAAAGCGTAGCTAGAGATAGCATCTTGAATTTTTCTTTGACCAAACATTTGTTGAGATCTCGCAGATCTAGAATTGGTCTGAGGTCTCCTGTTTTCTTGGGGACTAGAAAATACCGGGAGTAGAATCCTTGCCCCCTTTGGTCCAGAGGAACTTCCTCTATGGCGTTTAGAAGCAGGAGGGACTGAACCTCCTGACAAAGGAGGGCAGATTGAGGAGTGTGCAAAGCAGACTCTTTTGGTAGACTTTGGCCCGGAAGGGTGTGAAAGTTGAGAGAGTAGCCGTGGCGGATGATGTTGAGGACCCACTGGTCCGAAGTGATAACTTCCCACCGGCTGAGAAAGAAAGTCAGTCGTCCTCCTATCGGTTGAGGGAGGAGAGGAGATGGTTGAACGCTGGCTATGCCCTCGAGGATCAAGTCAAAAGGGCTGAGTCGATTTTTGTGGAGGAGGCTGCTTAGCTGGTTGTTGCTGCTGAGGTCTAGGTGTTTGCCGCTGCTGTTGACGCTGCCTCCTAGGTTGCTGAGTGGAAGGCTGCAAGGGGCGAGCCACAAAACGCCGCTGATAGGCCGTTTGCTGTCTGAATGGCCGTGAAGGTGGAGGTTTCTTCTTGGTCTTAAGAAGGGTATCCCAGCGGGTTTCATGAGCCGAGAGCTTCTGGGTCGTTGAGTCCATAGAATCTCCGAACAGCTCATCCCCTAAACATGGGGCATTAGCCAACCGGTCTTGATGATTAACATCAAGCTCAGAGACTCTGAGCCAAGCCAAACGGCGCATGGCTACAGAAATGGCTGTTGCTCTAGAGGTAAGCTCAAAAGTGTCATATATAGACCTTACCATGAATTTCCTGAGCTGGAAAAGAGCTGAAGAGCACTGATGGAAAGCCTCACGATTCCCCACAGGAAGGTACTGCTCAAAGGAAGCCATGGTGGTAAGGAGATGCTTTAAATAAAACGAAAAATGAAAAGCATAGTTACCAGAACGATTAGCAAGCATCGCATTCTGGTAAAGTCGCTTACCAAATTTATCCATGGCTTTACCCTCTCTGCCAGGAGGGACAGAGGCATAGACACTAGCTCCTAAGGACTTCTTGAGGGTGGATTCTACAAGAAGAGACTCATGTGAGAGCTGTGGTTTATCAAAACCAGGAATAGGGATGACTTTATAAAGGGAATCCAATTTGCGAGGGGCTCCCGGGATGGTAAGAGGAGTCTCCAGATTCTTGTAAAAGGTCTCCCTCAGGATGTCATGCAAAGGGAGTTTCAAAAATTCCTTTGGAGGCTGGTCAAAATCAAGAGCGTCCAAAAAAGCTTTGGACTTTTTAGACTCAGCCTCCAAAGGAATGGAAAGAGATTCACACATATCTCTTAAAAAAGAAGAGAAAGAGGTGGAATCAGGTTTGGAGGAAATATCCTGCAGAACAGGCTCGTCCTCCTCTGATGAACACTCCCCTTCTGACTGAAGAGGTTCTTCAGAGTCGCCCCACAGATCAGGGTCTCGAACATGGGGACCACGGTCCCAAGACTCAGGGGTGGATGGTTCTCGGTGTCGGGACTTCTGTACCGACTTACCCGACCTCACCGACGCGGTACCGGGCGATGTTATCGGTCGCACCGGAGCCGATGTCTGTACCGATTGGTGATGAGACCTAGGCTCCGGTGCAAGGACAGGCATCGATGCCGATGAGGTCAAGCGTACCGGTACCGAAGGAGTGGATGGTGACAATACTGGCTGTTCCACGATCGGTACCGGTTGCTCAGTGGGGACCGATACCGGAGGGCTCGGTGTCAGGAGAGCTGGAAGGAGTTGTTTGAGCTGTTCCTTCAGCTGCACCTGCAAGATGGCCGCAATGCGATCATCAAGGGAGGGCACCGGTACCGCTTTTTTCTTCTGCGGTACCTGCGGTGCCGCTCGACGCCCCGGAGATGAGGAGCCCGATGTCGAGGGACTCACCTCAATAGGGGCGGAGCGCTTCCGCTGGCGCCTCACGGTCGGCAGGATTGGACTCTCTGCAATGGAGACCGGAGGACGTTCCAGCGGGGAAGGCTTCTTAGCCGGCTTACCTGCATGCTGCGACGTCGACGCGGTATCGCGTGGCGTCGATGAGGTGGGTGCCGACGAAACAGGTACCGAGACCGGCGCCGAAGACGCGGGGTCGGACATGTCGGTGCCGAAAAGCAGTCTCTGCTGTATCTCTCGATTTTTGAGAGTCCGCTTTTTCAGAGTGGCACAGCGGGTGCAGGTAGAGGCCTGATGTTCCGGACCCAGACACTGAAGGCACCAGTTGTGCGGGTCTGTCAGGGAAATAGGCCGTGCACACCGCTGGCACTTCTTGAACCCGGGCTGGGGGGGCATGAACGTAAAAACGGCTTCTGCCAAATCGAAGGCCGAGGCCTCGATGATGGCAGTAGGCCCCGCCGGGTCAAATCAAGAAACTTGACAAAAACAAGAGAATGTTTTTTTTTTTTTTTTTTAAAGAAAGAAAAACGGAAGGGCAAAAAGAACCCGAAAAAGTTTACGCGAGCAGGAAGGCGAATGAAAAAATATTTCAACAGCCGTTGAAAATGCGACTTCTTAGCTCCGCGGAAACTAAGAAACTGAGGGACCGCGCGTCGGGGTCGGGCGGGAAGGCACTCGCGCATGCGCGGTGCGGTCTCTAGAACTTTCCAAGTTCTTAGAGTGCAATCACTCTAAAAGTGTCCGTACCGGGGCTCCGTCGGTGCCGTCACCCATCAGTCAAGAATATGCTGCCTGCTTGTCCTGGGATAACT
Organism: Geotrypetes seraphini; assembly: GCF_902459505.1. Lineage (NCBI taxonomy): Eukaryota > Metazoa > Chordata > Amphibia > Gymnophiona > Dermophiidae > Geotrypetes > Geotrypetes seraphini. The sequence continues at coordinate 358,235,683 of NC_047084.1, forward strand.
GGTTTTACAGCTTGAATGTCCAAGAGACACTGCAGAGCCGCCTCAACCTTTAGCGCAGGGGAGTCCAGAAACAAATCCAGAGGGAGACAAAAGAAGTCTATCTTGTGTCCCTCCTGTATGATGTCCAACACCCATTTGTCTATGAAATCTGTTCCCACTCCTGTAGGAATGCCAACAACTAGCCTCCAATGTGGGGAAGCATGGCCAAGTCCCTGGCATCATTGTGACTTCATAGAGGTGGTGCTGGAGCGAAAACCTGAAGCCTGTTGGTGTCTGGGGTTTTTATAGCATGGTCTGTAATTTTGGGAATATCTTTGACCAGATAAACCCGAGGAATTTTGGTGAAACCTGCGTGAGGGACGAAAATTGCTGTGACTTCCTCCAGGAACACATCGAGGCTTATTGTTTAGGAGGGACTTAGGATGGTGGTCTGACAAACTGGCCATCAGGTAATCTAATCCCTTGCCAAAAAGCATTTTACCCTTAAAGGGAAGTCTGCTGAGAGTTGCCTTGGAGGCCAGATCTCCAGCTCAGTGGCAAATCCAGAGCATTCTGTGAGCTGAAACAGCATAAGCCGAAACTTTGCCTAGCACTCGAATAATGTCATATAAGGCATCTGCCACATAATCAACTCCTTCTAGCACCAGCTGGGGGGAGGCATCATCCTCCATTGAAGGATCTTGGCGCAACTTCGTGTGACAAGCACACACCGCAAAGGAGGCAGCTGCCACTGTTTTAATACCTGAAGCACCCACTTCTGCAAGCTTCTTCAAGACCAGATCCACCCTGCAAACCTGAGAATCTTTCAGCATAACTCCTCATTCACTAGGAAGGGCAGTGCACTTGGTCACCTGAGGCACCGCTGAATCCACCATCGGCTGCTCAAATAGCTGCTGAAAATCCAGCGCCTTAGGATAACACTTAGCCATGGTCTTAGTCAGCCTAAAGGAACTTTCTGGCGTCTCCTACTGCTCAATAACCAGAGCCATGAGATCTAGATGTGACAGAAAAAAAGGATGTCAAGAGTATTAGAATGACTCATGATACATTGGGGGGTGGAGGGCTGAGCCTCCAAGTTCAGTTCCTTTATGGCATCTGCTATATAACGGTGGATGGAGTCTGACAAAGAGCCAATGAACAGAAGGGTCATCACTGGCATCAGGATTTTCAGAGACCAGCTGGCTAACCGTACCGCAAATGAATCAAGTTCATCCAGGATGGATACAGTAGCCATAGTATTAGCACAACAGTTAAGGCCATCCGAATCCATGATGACAGGAGCACTGGGGGCCTGAACAGGAACCTCCACAATAGGAGGCCCTGCCAGAGAAGCTGGCACAGAGCCCATCAGCTGTGACGTGTGCGTTGGGCCAATAAGATATACTCTCCACATCAGCCGAACAAATTCCAGGAAAAATTCACAGATCGGGTGATCGAGGCAAACAGCGTGCAAGAATTTAAGAGCAAATGGGATGCCCATGTGGGATCCCTTAGAGGGTTAAGCCAAGGGAACCTGTCACCAGGAGTGAAATCCCTAGGATAGTAGACTTGGGGGTGGGTCAATGGAGTGGGCAGACCTGATGGGCTATGGCCCTTATCTGCTGTCATCTTCTATGTTTCTATTGGAGCTGACAACAGCTTCTTACGAGACCAAGATAAGGTCTGCAAGCGGTCCCTGAACTCGGTACACCTGCATTTTGCCTCACTGCCAAAAACTGGCACTGGGCGAGATTTTCTGCCAATTTCCCAGAAACTTGAAAATTAGCAATTTTGGAGTTTTGTGGGTGGGCAATCGGACCCCTAAACACAGAAAGCACTGAAAACTCTGTTTTCAGATCTCCCACCCCCACCCCAATTCTCCTATAGGAAGTAATGGGACTGTACTTGCCTGTAATGGGACAGTGCTTGCCTATCAGCTATGTCTGTGCAGCTGATGTGAAGGGAAAGGATTTTCTGCCTCGGAGATTCACCAAACAGTTCAATCTTCAGGATCTTCAGGCTGTGCCAGTTGGATGGACCCTGACCAAAACCTCCACCCCCTCAGAACCACCTCAAGCAACCGGGGGCTAGAAAATGCAGCCTGCACCCTGATACCCCAAGGGCTGTTACCCAGGGGGCATCCAGCCTGCACTTAAACCACTGACCGAGTCAGAAGGTAAGCATGCTCCCAGGGGGATGGACCCCAAGCTACAAAGGTAGCACACAGAAGGCTGGCTCCATAAGTCCACCCAAAGCTTGCCCTATGGAGCAGCAGACCAGCTCAGAGAAAACTGCTCCTTTCCCATGCTGAGAACTCCTCCAAAGGGGTCTTAAGGCACTAAAGCCACAAAAAAAAGAGACAAACTTGAAGCGAAAAAATAAGAAAAGAAACAGAGCAGATCAGAAAGACTTCTGCACGGTTCACTTGAAGAAATGAAAACTACAGGGGGCTCTATGTTCCTTAGTCAAGTAGAAGGAGCAATAGAGAGAAAAATGTATGAATTTCTGCAAGACCCAGTTTGCAAGTTGGGGTGAAAAACCTTTAGTATTGATTCTAGAATGTATGTAACTGAAAAATGTGCTCTCTTATTTCGTTACGTGCCAATTTGCCGAAACAAAATTCTATGTTTTTATATTGTTATAGATCATTGATTGAACCTTACCAACATCATTCTCTTCTTGGTTGGATCGAAAACTTTTCAGCACACACTCATATGGAACCAAAAATTTAACGTGGAAGCTGATGAGTGGGGCCAGTTGGGAGGGCTATGACAGTGTGGAGGGAAAGAGGCAGTAGAATAGCAGGAAGTATAGGGCAGAGGGGTTGGGGAGAGTAAAGAATTAAGAGCTGTTTTGGGTTTTTTTTTACTGTTAAATTTTATTGTTTAATGCCATTGAACTAAATCTCTTCAAATGACCAATAAAGATGAAAAACTTAAAAAAAAATAAATTATACCACTGACACAAGAAATTAGGCCTTTTTATTTAGGACATGCAGAAGAACAACTATACATCTGCAGCTATAGTTGTTTTTTCTTCCCCAAACTGGCTCACAGAGCCTTTTTTTCAGGTGCTTTATTTTCACCATTTTTAGCTGTTTTATTTTGCTGTAGCTCATCAGGGTAAATTTAAATAAATTTTCATGTAAAGTAGACTTTGCATGAAAGTTTATTGCTGCAAAGTAGGTTAGTAATATTGCACTTCGCTTCAAAAATGGCACAATGTGCCTGAAATGTGGCATTTTTACATGTTCTAGGTGTATTGTGCTATTTTTCACACAAAGTTCACTTTTCCAACTTAACTTGTATTGTACACAAAGAACTAAGCGACCAATGGCTCCTGGTCTGTTTTGTTTTTTTCAAAATGCATATGGAAGAATCACTTCAAATCAGTTTTCAACCTCCTCTTTTTATATATGGATGCTGCTGCATTCTATATTTACACTTCTCCCTCCATATTCGTGGTGGATGCGTTCTGGCAATAGGCGCGAATATGAAAAAAATGCAAATAACTTTTTTATATGTTATTCGCTGTTTTTGGAAAGTGACATCATTTTTACTATTGAAACCGCGAATAACGTTAGGTGAGGCAAGCAGCGATTTCAGGGCAGCCAAGCAGCGATTTCAGGGCAGCCAAACAGCGATTTCATGCATGCTGGGAAGAAGCCTTTCTCTCTAGGGATGCTGGGAAGCAACGTTTTTCTCAATGCACATTGGGAAACATGGAAGCTGCGAATTTGTGGGAGAAAGTATGGAGGCAGCGATTTTCAGAGTTACAGTACAGTAATGGTAAGTGATAAACTTTTTTTATTGGTAATGTACAGTAAAAGGAAAAAACTTTAGTGATGATGTTTTTGGGGGGTGGAGTCAGCAGCCGAAAAATCACGAATAAGCAAATCAGTAGATGCGGAAACCGCGAATACGGAGGGCGGAGGGAGAAGTGTATTTGGTCTAAAATACATGCCTCGCCTTTCAAAATATTCATTGGTTGGTTGGTTCATTAGTTGAGATTTATAGATTTATTGAAGAAATTTGTCCAAAGCAGTCTACAGTAAGTTTAATCAGATACAGACAACTTATAATTATAGTAACAGAATTACTAACAAAATATTCAAACAGCAGCACAGTACACAATTAGAACAGCAAGGTAAATGAGGAAATAGACAAATTAAATCATAGTACTAGCATAATATAATAGTGGCAGCACAATGACATAAAAGCACAGTAAAACATTCATTTAATTAGAGACATGACAGGATGTCAACAAGATATATATGTAAATATCTTAACAAAGAGGATATGTAGAGGTGGAACATATCAGTTAGGCAACAGCCTATTCTGTCTGGCAGGACCTCATCATTACCATGGACACCGACCTATAGGATACTACAAAGATCAATACTGTCACCTATTTTGTTCAATTTCTATCTTAAGCCACTAGCTGAACTGATTTGCTCCATGGATATTCAGTTCTGCATCTATACACATGATGTGCAGTTATTCATACCCATTGAAGCAGACTTACCTACAGCACCTACTAAACTGAATAGGCTAAAAGCAATGAGCTTGACTGAACCCACATAAAACTGAGCTTCTGCGAACCCCTAACATTAATGGGCACATAACTGACATCAAAATTTCATTTGAGAGATACAAACTCCTCCTTAAGGGTACAACTAGATCCCACACTTACACTGATCCTCCAAATCTAAGTAACTTCATAGTTACTGGATGCTAGGATCCACCTTGGGTGTCATCATGGACAATACACCAAAACCTTCTGCCCAATGTGCGGCGCCAGCCAAGAAATCAAACAAGATGCTAGGAATTCTTAGAAAAGGGATGGCAAACAAGACTAAGAATATTATAATGCCTCTGTATCGCGCCATGGTGCGACCTCACCTTGAGTACTGCGTACAGTTAAGGTCTCTTTATCTCAAAGAAGATATAGCAGCAGTAGAAAAGGTTCAAAGAAGAGCGACCAAGATGATAAAGGAGATGGAACTCTTCTCGAATGAGGAAAGACTAAAACGGTTAGGGCTCTTCAGCTTGGAAAAGAGACAGCTGAGGGGAGATATGATTGAAGTCTACAAAATCCTGAGTGGTGTAGAACAGGATTGATTTTTTTTACTGCATCAAGATTTACAAAGACTAGGGGACACTCCATGAAGTTACAGAGTAATACATTTAAAACCAATAGGAGGAAATAATTTTTCACTCAGAGAATAGTGAAGCTCTGGAATGCACTGTCAGAGGTCATGATAAGACTGGTTCATGTAGCTGATTAAAAATTTAAAAAAAAGGTTTAGACAAGTTCCTGGAGGAAAAGTCCATAGCCTGCTGTTGAAACAGACTTGGGGGAAGCAACTACTTGCCCTGGATTGGTGGCATGGAATGCTGATACCATTTGAGTTTTTGCCAGGTACTTGTGACTTGGATTGGCCTCTGTGAAGATGGGATACTGAGCTAGATGGACCATTGGTCTGATCCAGTAAGGCTATTTTTATGTTCATGAGCTGCCTCTTGTCATCTATGACAACTATGCAGTCTCTTTCTATATATTGAAAAGGCATGTCTTGTCATAATGGCTCCTGCCATGATGTAATGCACTCTACACTATCTGACAGCAAAGAGTTTACATTAGCATAAATTTATTCAAAATGCTGCATAACAACCAAGAGAAGGTTGTAAGCGATGTGATCATATTACACCACTCCTGTAAAACAATCATTGGCTACCAGTACAAAACAGGACTAAATTTAAAACTACGAGTTTGTCTGGGTTTTCAAGGCTGTTGAAAGAAATAGGACAGTGTATTTGAAGAGCAGGATTTCCCTCTTTGCACCTCCAAGGTCACCCCAAGGAATATTCCTAACCACATCCTTTCAAATGAAAATCACCTGATCTGATGATATCTGCCAACAAGCCTTCTCTGGAATAGACACCACATTCTAGAAAGTACTTTCAGGAAGACTTTGCTTGATGCAAGACTATCCGTACTTCAGGAAGCAGGTGAAAACTTTAAAGGAAGAATCAACCAACTAGCTAATCACCCTCACAAGTACTAACACCAGCTGCAAATACAGTGGTACCTTGGATTACGAGCATAATCCGTTCCAGGAGCATGCTCGTAATCCAAAATGCTTGTATATCAAAGCAAGTTTCCCCATAGGAAGTAAGGGAAACTTGCTTTGATATGTTCCCACCCCCCACCTTCCCCCCCCCCGAGGCCAGAAGCGCTGCTCCCCCCCCCCATGAGAACCGGCATTGCTCCTCCCAAAGGCCCCTCTCGCGAACCGGCACCCCCCCACCGCCATCGGGCACCCCCCGCCGCCATCGGGTACCCCCCCGCCGCGACCTGAGATCCCCCAACCCACCCGAACCCTCTTCTTACTTCCAGTGTAGCCTCCGCATCGGCATCGGCACCAGCATGTCCTGTGCCCGAAAATCTGCTTCCTGTGCCGAGCGTTGAGCATGCGTGCATGCTCAAGGCCCGGCATAGGAAGCAGATTTTCGGGCACAGGACATGCTGGTGCCGGTGCTGATGCCGATGCGGAGACTACACTGGAAGTAAGAAGAGGGTTCGGGTGGGTTGGGGGATCTCGGGTTGCGGCGGGGGGGGGGGGTGCCCGATGGCGGCGGGGGGTGCCGGATCGCGGGGGGGGGAAGGTACCGGTTCGCGGGGGGGGGGGGGGGCGCTCGTACAACGAGGCAAGCTCGGTTTACGAGGCACCAAGTTTGCGAATGTTTTGCTCGTCTTGCAAAACACTCGCAAACCGGTGCACTCATAAACCGAGGTACCACTGTACTGTGCATTGTGTTGACAATGTAAGTAGTATACTGTGCCATTCTTCAAAATTAGAAAGTAGACAAAGACTAAATCAAGATAAACACTAACCAAAATCCAGTGAGATGGATTCTATTGACTGTGGGGTGTCAGATTGACCACATCAGCGGGTCTGTCAATTCCTCATTCATCCCCTACAGACAGTATTTTTTATAACTTTTTCATATGCTTTTTTTATATATATATATATTCTTTTTTATAAATTTTCATTTTTAACGTTGTTCATAATAAATTAAGTGATAAGTTAAATATTAAAGGTGACTTAGCTTCTTTCAGTAAGTTGTGTAAGTCATACTGTTTGGATATGCTTTCTCCAGTGTTATACATAGAACACTCCCCTCTGCCAACGCGTTTCGCCGGTCTTTATCAAGGCATGGGGTTCTGGGGAGAAATTACAGGACATATATTGAAAACCTATCATTCAACTGAAACATAACACTAAATTACAGAGTTAAAAAGAAAACTACGGCACATACCTGATGCATAAAATGTACCTAGTTTGCGTATCTACGGCATCCAAAAGATGGCCGCGGCATTATTTTCCCACTGAAATAGAGGTTATTCCTGACGTCAGACTGACGTTAGTAACTGAGGTCAACTTGGGCAAGCCAGTCAGCTGTTTCATTTAACCCTGCTGGAGCCATGGAGTTTAACATAAACATCCATCGAAGTTCTTTTAAATTAAGATTCTTTTCTATATTACCTCCCTCCCATTATAGCAGGGTGGGAGGGAGGTAATATAGAAAAGAACTTCGATGGATGTTTATGTTAAACTCCATGGCTCCAGCAGGGTTAAATGAAACAGCTGACTGGCTTGCCCAAGTTGACCTCAGTTACTAACGTCAGTCTGACGTCAGGAATAACCTCTATTTCAGTGGGAAAATAATGCCGCGGCCATCTTTTGGATGCCGTAGATACGCAAACTAGGTACATTTTATGCATCAGGTATGTGCCGTAGTTTTCTTTTTAACTCTGTAATTTAGTGTTATGTTTCAGTTGAATGATAGGTTTTCAATATATGTCCTGTAATTTCTCCCCAGAACCCCATGCCTTGATAAAGACCGGCGAAACGCGTTGGCAGAGGGGAGTGTTCTATGTATAACACTGGAGAAAGCATATCCAAACAGTATGACTTACACAACTTACTGAAAGACGCTAAGTCACCTTTAATATTTAACTTATCACTTAATTTATTATGAACAACGTTAAAAATGAAAGTTTATAAAAAAGAATATATATATATATAAAAAAAGCATATGAAAAAGTTATAAAAAATACTGTCTGTAGGGGATGAATGAGGAATTGACAGACCCGCTGATGTGGTCAATCTGACACCCCACAGTCAATAGAATCCATCTCACTGGATTTTGGTTAGTGTTTATTAGTAGTATACTGTGCCATAATGTGCATTGTTATTTGAATATTTTCACTGTTGCAATTGTCTATTACCCATGTTCAGTTTATTCTTGCTATACTGCACCTAGGGTGAATTTCTTCAAAAGAGTTCATAAATAAATTCCAAGCAAGACAGAAAGACAAACAGACAAGATAGGGTATAACAAACAAGTTGAAACATCTAGGGTTACTAACTTGAGTGAACTCCCCCCCTGCCAAATGTGATTAAATTGCGGACGATACAAAGTTATTCAGAGTAGTGAGGACACAGAAGGATTGCGAAGACCTACAACGAGACATAAACACACTCGAGGAATGGGCTGCAAAATGGCAAATGAGGTTCAACGTGATGCGTGGTGATGCATGTCGGTAACAAAAATCATATGCACGAATACAGGATGTCTGGTGCTATACTCAGAGAGAGCCCCCAGGAAAGAGACTTGGGAGTATTTGTAGACAAGTCAATGAAACTGCCCGCGCAATGTGCGGAGGTGGCAAAAAGGGCAAACAAAATACTAGGAATGATTAAGGAGATCACGGTGTCAGGTCAAAAGCGCGCCGGGGCAAAGGCGCGCGCGCCAAAGAAAATGACTGTTTTAAAGGGCTTTGACGGGGGGGGGGTGGGGGAGAACCCCCCCACTTTACTTTATACAGATCGCGCCGCGTTGTGGGGGCATTGTGGTGGATTTGGGGGGTTGTAACCCCCCCATTTTACTGAAAACTTCACTTTTTTCCTAAAAAACAGGGAAACAGTTAAGTTTAGAGTATAATGAGGGCGGTTACAACCCCCCAAACCCCCCACAACGCTGCCGCGATCTGAATTAAGTAAAGTGGGGGTTTCCCCAACAAAAACCCCTATCGGAGCCCCTAAAAACACTCTTTTTCTTCAGCGCGCGCTTCCGTCTTACGCTCAGTTGTCGGCGCGCCCCTTTGTCTTCGGGGGTTTTGTCTATGAACTGGGGATCACAAACAGATCTGAGAAGGTTATCATGCCTCTGTACTGGGCTGAGCCATGGTCGCTCTACATGAAAAAGGACATAGTACTACTCAGAAGGGTCCAGAGAAGAGTGACAAAAATGGTTACGGGACTGGAGGAGTTGCTGTACAATGAGAGATTAGAGAAACTGGGCCTGTTCTCCCTTGAAAAGAGGGGACATGATCGAAACATTCAAGATATTGAAGGGAATTGACTTAGGGCTCCTTTTACGAAGGTGCGCTAGCGGTTTTAGCGCGCGCTACAATGCTGCACGCACTAGATGCTAACGCCTCCATAGAGCTGGCGTATTTTCCGCATAGCGCAGGGTTAGCGCGCTAAAAATGCTAGCGCATCTTCGTTAAAGGAGCCCTTAGTAGAGAGAGCTTGTTCACCCTCTCCAAGGTAAAGAGAACGAGAGGGCACTTGCTAAAGTTAAAAGGGGATAGATTCCGTACAAACGAAAGGATTCTTCTTCACCCAGAGAGTGGTAGAAATCTGGAACGCTCTTCTGGAGGCTGTTATAGGGGAAAACACCCTCCAGGGATTCAAGACAAGGTTAGACAAGTTTCTGCTGAACCGAACATATGCAGGTAAGGCTAGACTCAATTAGGGCACTGATCTTTGACCTAAGGGCCACCGCATAAGCGGACTGCTGGGCACGATAGACCACTGGTCTGACCCAGCAGTAGCAAATCTTATGTTCTTATGTTAATTAGAAAAGGTGTCTGAAAACTGCTCTCAGAGTATGTGTAGTAAGTTGCTGAAGTCCTGGAGCATTATGTTAAGTTCATGTCAATCCGTCTGTGTGTTGAGCTAGTCAGGTTGGCATGTAGAATGCAGGATTCATCTTGGGCTGTGATCACAAGATTCCTGCAGCCCCCCCCTCCCCCACCCCCACACACACACACACTAAATAATGCTACATTTTGCTTGTGATTGGGACATCTGGATCCATGTTGCTGCCCCTACACCTCAATTGGTATCTTCTCACAAACTGTGCTGTAGTCATCTTCCCTGCCAGCAGAAGGCAGTGTAGGACAAAGAAAGCTGGATTTCAGCAGCTGCCTTTCTCTCGTGTAATCTACTGTATATAAACAAATGTTCTGATGCACTCAAGAAGCATAACAGATTTGGGAAAGATGGCGAGATTCCAGAGATGTATTTGGGATAGGGTTATCACATGTCTGGATTTATCCGGGCATGTCCTCTATTCAGAGGATAGTCAGGCACCCGGACGGGTTTTAAAAACTTGGCACTTTGTCCAGGTTTTGAAAACCATTGAGCTTGGGGCTGCATCCAGGGGGCATCTGCATATGCGCAGATGTGACATGACCACACACATGTGTCCCAACAACAAAATAACAAACTCATTGCTTCATCTTAATGGTCATGACTACCTGATTATTAAATCTATCAAAATTCTGGGAGTCACACTAGGCCGACATTTAACACTAGCAGAACACACGAACTTAGTGGTACAAAAATGTTTTTTTATATTGTGGAAATTAAGAACCATAAAAAAATAATAGAAAAGGTAAAAAATAATAGAAAATTCCCCAAAAAACAAAATTAAGATGGTAACTTGTGTTTTTATTGGATTAACTTTTTGACAAACTTTTGAAGGCAAAATTTTCTTCAAGTCAGGAATGAGCAAGATAGGACAATATCACAATATATAAGTGAAACATGAAAAGCATTCCAATGAAAGTCTTGAAGGAAAGATAAGGGGAAGAGTGAGAAATGGGGATAGACAGCACAGTATAGTTTTATAAACTCATCTCTCTCCATTTTCACTCTCATCTCCGGTCAGCCCTGCCTTTACTTTTCCTTTGAGACTGTTATTGGAATGCTTTTGTATTTCACTTATAGATTTTGATATTGCTATCTCATTCCTGATCTGAGGAAGAAGATTTTTCTTCAAAAGGTCATCAAAAATGCATTTAATCTAATAAAAAAGTATCATCTTAATTCTCTCTTTTTAAATTGTATTTCAAGAAAAATAGAAGTAGAGAAATAGGACCTAAGAGAGAAATGGAAGATGAGGGAAACAGAAGGAAAATGCATTTGATCCTTTGACCCTAAAATAGCATAGATAACAAAGCAAAACAGTGTGTGAAATATGGAAGCATCAAACTCAAAGAGAACAAACAAGAAAATAAACATAACTTTCTAAATACAAAAGTGAAACAGATTAGGAAGAAATAAATTTCTTTCCATGCAGTAGCACAATGGATGCAATAATATTTTTGTTAGAAAAAGCTCATCTTACCTGAGCAAAAGATCAGAAAGGAAGCTGTATCCTTGACATATCCTAAAATCATCCAACAGTGTTTGCGAAACATTGCTGGAATCTTTGAGGAAACAAGAAAGCCCGGCAAACATTTCGACTATTTCCAGGGGAGAGAGGTCATCCGACTGTTGCATGTTTTGCACACACGTGGCCAAACACTCCTTCTCTGCAAGAATACAAACACCAGCGCCGCAATGAAGACAAGATGCTAGAATCCAAAGTCTCAAAGGCTGTTGGGATTATGTAAAACTGTTGCACAATGATGGAAACCAATTAACAGACCAAACTAACCAACTCTTTTACGAAACTGTGATAGCAGTTTCTAGTGCAGAGAGCTGCGCTGCTCCTGACGCTCATAGGAACTCTATGAGCATCGGGAGCAGCGTGAGCTATTCAGCGCGGCTCACCGCACTAAAATCTGCTATCGCAGTTTCGTAGAAGAGGGGATAAGATCCCCTTTTAAAATGACGTGGTAGTGATTCTCCTGTGGCAAATACATTGAAGCCCATAGAAACTGAATGGACTACAGTGCATTTTCCATGAAAGAATTCTATTGTTTCTGTAAAAGGGATATACAGCCATTCATTCTAGCCATATGTTTATTTATTTGCATTTATCTCCTGCCTTCAGATTTCTGATCTGAAATAAAAGGTACCGTATTTTTCGCTCCATAAGACGCACTTTTTTCCCAAAAAAAGTGAGTGGAAAAAAGGGTGCGTCTTATGAAACAAATGCAAGCTCCCCCCCCACACACACTTTCTACTTTATGCTGGGCGTTTTATCTCATCAATCCTCCGATGCTTACCGGGTTGAGGGCGGAGCATTGTGGGAGTTGTGCGGCAACAGAAGAGACTCAGCTTAATGGAGGAGTCGAGCAGGTAGTGATGGGAGGGAGGTAAGTACGCCGCGCTCATGGACACCAAGCGTGAGCTCCGCCCTTTCTACTCCGGATGCCTTGTTCAGTGAGGGCCTGCCTCCCACCTCCAGTCCGGGAAGGGGAAGAAGGACGAGCGGTAGGCATCCAGACAAAACACCTCGGAGCTTCTTTGGTGCACTCCATCCTGCCCCTTTTCCTATAGCAAGAGGTGGTGGAGGGGGAAGTAGCATCGGCAGCAGAGATGGCCACGTGCGCGAGAGCGGAGCTGTATACCTCTAAATACCCGTGGCCCCTACCAGCCCTACAACGTGAGTAGAGTCCTTTCGGCTCTGCTCTCCTGCTGTGTGGGCCTGCTTCAGCTCGTTGGCCTCTGCCCGAAAGTGGTGTTGTTTCTTGCCACTGGTCTCACCTCCTGCTCAGAGTCCGACACAAAAGAACTGAAACCAGAGCCCCTGGAGAATCGGTTCCATTGGGAGCGGTTGACTGTTTCACCCTGCAGCTGTTCCTTTGCCGGCAATGGCAGTCTTGACTCTGCTCCCTCTCAACAGAAGTCTATGGGGCCCGATATTGGGAGATCTTATGTGGCCAGCCTGCCCTCCTTTCTCTCAGGTATTTTGCTTTTCTACCTGTTGTTATTTTTTTATTTTATCTTTCATTCTTTTAACATATGGTTTTAGTACTACTTCTTAGGCACTCTAACTATATTGTAATTCTAATTTACCTAAGTGCCTTCTACTTCATGCAAATTGTTTTTTACTTATTACCACTGTTAAAATTCTCTTTTTCTTCTTATTGTACTTATATTTTTATAACCGCATTGAACTGAAAGGAATTTTGCAGTATGTTTTATATTAAAAGTGGTGATTGATGGAGGGGGGGCTGGGACAGAATTTAAAGGTGCTGGGGGGCTGGAACAGAATTTAAAGGTGCCAGGTATATATTAGTATACAATTTGGTTCAGAATGTTTTTTTCTTGTTTTCCTCCTCTAAATTTAGGGTGCGTCTTATTGTCAGGTGCATGTTATGGAGTGAAAAATGCGGTACTCCTTCAAAAGCTAAGCAAAAAAATGTATGAAGTTAGTCCAATAATAAAGGTCATCATCTTACCTTCCTTGATTTTTTGTTTTATTTCTATTATTTCCTGTCTTATAAACAAGTGTTCCAAGTGAGTTCTAATTTTTGTACGACATTTATAGGAGCTTCAGACCCTGAGCTACTATTCTATAACAGCAACTCTGTGTGCCTGCAGTCTAATTCTATAGATTTGGACAATTTTCTGGAGTAAGCAGTGCCTTTGATCTGGTTGATCATAAGATTTTATTGGACTGTTTGGATTCAATAGGTACTGTAGGAAAAGTCTGGAACTGGTTTGAGGGTTTCCTAAAAAATAGATGTTATCAAGTGTTTAGTGAGGAGAATTATTCTTTCTCCTGGAGTAATTCTTGTGGGGTACCCCAAGGTTCTCCATTATCACCTACTCTGTTTAACATTTATTTGGCTCCATTGGGAAGATTATTGCATAGTTTGGGAGCCAAATTTTTTATCTATGCTGATGACATAACCATAGTAATCCCACTTATGTCCTTTACAGGGGAGATATTAAACCAAATCTCTCTATTATTAATCCATATTGAGCAATGGACAACGAGGGCAAAACCCAAATTGAATCCGGAAAATCTACATTTTTCCTAGCTAGCCCTTCAGATAGTATAAAAGAAAAGGAACTACATCTGAATGGTCAAACTTTCCAAATTTCCGCTTCAATTAAAATACTGGGTGTTATATTGGACCGCCATCTAACTCTGGACGATCACACCAATTTACTTACAAAAAAAAGTTACACAATTTTGTGGAAACTTCATACAATAAAAAAGTTTTTTGATAGTGCATCATTTAGATTATTGGTACAATCATCCATTCTATCCGTTTTGGATTATTGTAATATCATATAGGTGGGATCTCATAAAAAGCTTCATAAAAGACTGAGACTTATACAGAACACAGCGGTTCGCCTGATTTTTGGGCTAAAAAAATATGACCATGTTACTCCATTTTATCGACAGTTGCATTGGTTGCCGTTCGAGGCAAGGATATTGTTCAAGTTCGGTTGTATCTGTTTTAAAGTGTTGTTTAGTATAGCGCCTTTCTATTTGTCTTCATGCTTTGAACAATATAAACCTAATAGGATTAACTGAGGGCAATATTTATTTGTCCTTCCGACTATCAAGTAGTGTCGTTACACGAGATTTTTGAATAGATTGTTCGGTTTTCAGGCAGGTAAAATGAATATATGGTTAAGTACTATTATTTTTAAGGCACACTCATATATGTCTTTTAGGAAACTACTAAAAACTGATTTATTTGACAAATTTACAAACTGATGTTTTAGAATTGATAGGTAAATGTACATTGATTTTATAGCTAGCACATTTTATTTATCCTAATGTATTTTAGCAAATTGTATTTTATTCTTTGATTGTATAATTTTAATGTATGTGAACCGCCTAGAACTATGTGGTAGGGCGGTATATAAAAATAAAATTATTATTATTATTATTATAGTCTGCTATTAAGATAGACAAGGGGGAAGCCACTGCTTGCCCTGAGATTGGTAGCATGAAATGTTGCTACTATTTGGAATTCTGTCAGGTTCTTGTCACCTAGATTGTCTAGTGTTGGAAACAGGATACAGGGCTAGATAGACCAATGGGCTGACCCAGTATGGCTATTATTATGTTCTATAAAAGGTAGTAAAAATTGGTATGCAAATTTGGGCACATGCCCAATTTGCATGCAGAATTTAATTGAATACAGAGAGTTAAGACTGATAACTGGCATCTTAACAAGCAGTGACTGATGCTAATTGGAAGATTTGTGCATGTAAATTTCACACACGGTTCCAAAAAGGGAGCGCAGCCATGGGAGGGTCAGGGGCCGATCAGGGGCATTCCTTCAATTTACGCCTGCAGTTATAGAATACAAAAAGATTCATGTCTAGTTTAGGCGCAAGAATTGCATTGTGTACGCAAGTCTGTCAATGTTATGAACGTCTGTGTGCATAAGGATACAACTACCCGGACAAGCATCATTCTTTGACGCGATTGGTCCTTGAAAACTAAAGGCAAGTATTTTTATTTTTTTATGCAGCAGTTATCCTAACTTGAGGCACAAAGCAATCAAGGCTTTGTTACCGTTTGCCCCAAAGCTGCCCAAACTGACCAGATGACCACTGGAGGGATTAAGTCATGATCCCCCCTTATTCCTCCAGTGGTCACTGACCCCCCTCCCACCACCCAAAGATGGGGAGGGGGGGCAAACAGCACATTGACGGTTTGTCATCAGCTGATCGCGCCATCAGTTTCAGGCAGCAGGAATTTCCAAAACCAGCTCAGCTGATGGCAATCCCTCTGCCGTGATCAGACAAGGTAGTTGGATACTTCTACATAACTTGCTTTGGTGTGTTTTTTCATGGGGATGTTTTTATTTTTAGAAAATGGCCAAAAAAGATAGACATCCTAAAGGCCAAAACTTATACCTCGGTCATTTTCAAAAATAAAAGATAGACGTCTGGCAGCTTTGAAAATGAACATTTTTTTCTCTAGGGTTTGTGGGCGTTCTGCCTAAAACGTCCAACCTCAGACTTATACGTCCTATCGAAAATGCCCCTTCATGTTCATCCCAGAGCACCCTTTTTATGGAGTAACACTAAGGGCTCTTTTTACAAAGGTGCGCTAGCGTTTTTAGCGCACGCACCGGATTAGCGTGCGCTATCCGAAAAACTACCACCTGCTTAAGAGGAGGCAGTAGCAGCTAGCGCACGCTATTCCACGTGTTAAGGCCCTAATGCACCTTTGTAAAAGAAGCCCTAGGTACCCATTTTTCAGTATCATTTAATAAATACTTGTAACCTAAGGAAATAGTGATAAGCCCAATAGAACAACAGAGCATGTTACTCCTCAAATAGACAGACTAGGAGCAACGGCTTGCAAGCACCCCTAGCATCTCTAAAGATATGCAAAATTCACAGTCTATACATAGAAAGGGGATTTGGGAGGAAAAGGAATTAGAAAATAATTTAAAACGCCATACTTTTGATTCTCCATTTTTCAACAAGCCTGTAAAACTCCCTGAACTGCATGTTTTTATGCCCCTGACTGGGGGTCTCTCTATAATAAGGGGCCCACAAGGGATTATGTGCAGATGGATGCAAGGCGAAGGCAAGAAGATTTATGGCTGAGGAAAAATAGGAAAAGGAGGACAAAAATAACTACCATAAAAGTATCTATGTGAAAACTGCATTCATCAAAGCAGTATCCAATTCCAGTTTCAGAAGCTACAACTTCAAAAAGGAAACTGAAAAAAACTCAGACCACAGAAGAATATTCTTGCTCATACAATTGATTGTCATCTTAACTTATTGCTTGGCCTGCTGGCTTCATTTATTGCTGTCTCGAATATGGTATTACCTCAGGGGTTGTGGGCTTACTCCATGAAATATCAGTTACTTCAGGGAAAC
The DNA here is from genome assembly GCF_902459505.1 of Geotrypetes seraphini. Taxonomy (NCBI): domain Eukaryota; kingdom Metazoa; phylum Chordata; class Amphibia; order Gymnophiona; family Dermophiidae; genus Geotrypetes; species Geotrypetes seraphini. The sequence continues at coordinate 358,252,562 of NC_047084.1, forward strand.
CCAAGGCTAAGGATGAGATAGATTAGACAGCTAGATAGATAGATAGATGTAAAATCACATACATATACTATCGGCCTCTTTTACAAAGCTGCGCTAGCGGTCCAGAAACCCATAGAGATTTAAAGGGCTTTGGGGCTGTTGCTGCGCGGTTTTGTAAAAGAGGCCGTATATGTGTATGTATGTAAGTATATATATATATATATATGTGTGTGTGTGTGTGTATATATATACACACACACACACATATATATATATATATATATATATACACACACACTCATTTTATATCTATTAATTAATTAATGGTACAAACTGGAATTTCAAAAAGTGACATCAGAGGGAGGACTCATGCTCTCTGCTGGCAAAGACTTGAAAAGGTAGGAGGTGGAAGAGTGCATCTAGGAGACCCCATACACTCACACTGCTAGGGGGGGGCACACGGCATGGCACTGTTGGGAGCCTCCACCCTGAGCACAAACTTCCTTCCCTACGCCATTGCTCATACCACTGACTTCTAGAACATATTTTATCAGTCAGAGCACTACAAGGGAAAAGAAAACTCAAAGAAATAAGTAAGAGAAAACAATATACCATGAATATATTTCACCACATTGACGCTAAGGCCATGGCGTGATATGGTCATCAGTACTTCACCAGCACTCTTCCTCCAAGGCAGGTTGTACGGAGGGCACCAAGATGTGATTGCACTAAACAGAAGTTGAAGGTCATCCTTTTGAGCAAGCTCTTCCGCTGGAGATACAAAGCTACACAATTTCACCAAGATCTGAAATGATAAGTGAGGAGAATGGCATTTTTAATGGTCCTCCTGCACAGCAGAACTGCCTGGGGCAGCACTTTTACTAGTCATACCAATTAATCTAGACCGCAATCTATAGTTCAGTGATCTTTACTTTATAGTATCAAAACAAGAAAAGCTCAAATTACTTATTGATTCTCCCTCATATATATGTTCCCATGCATTATAGGATGAAACATAGGGAATGCTTACGCTAAGGCTTAAAATAAAGCACTTCTTTCAGAGGCATCCAATGTGTAGCCCATGGGTCAAATGTGGTCTACCTGACCTTGTGATGCAACCTAAATGATGTTTTTAGCAAAAAAAAAAAAAATTTCTAATTAGCTAGCATACATGTTTTTGAAGGATATGAAGTCACAATTTCTAAAGAAATTCACATAATCTGATGAGTATTTAAGTAATGCAAAAACAGGCAAAAAAATTCAAGGGTCCTGCACCCATATGGATTTCTGATCATATGACCCACTGTTTAAAAATTTGTTGGATGCCTGGGTTTATTTGAAACAAGGTCTCAGATACCTTGTTCACAGTTTATGGTGTGATACAAAAACTGAGCATTCCTGGATTTCTAAATACTTCCCTGCCCACACAAGATTGCTACAACAATTATTCTTTCCATAGGGTGACTATAATTTGAATTCTGGATTTGATTATTTAAATTTACAAACACAAATTAAAGCGAGTTAAATTGAATGACATTATGTTTCTCCCTGCCTTAGAGGGTTTACAATCAAAGGTTCACACAAGGCGATGACGGGTAAAGTGACTTGTTCAAAGTCATAAAAGGTATTGAGAACTGTTCTGTGAGCAGTCTGTGAATACAGTCATCACCAATGAAAATCTCCCTGATCAGAAACTAAAGTGATATCTTGGCACTGGACTTCACTTCAAAAATTCATGTGTGGATAGTTCTCGCCTTTCATAAATTGAGCTGTCTGTTGGTTCTTCAAAGTTAGTTTCCTGTTCTCTTGGGGGCTGTCTATGTCAGCAGGTGTAAAAGCAGCTGACATCAGCAGTAGTGGTGTCCAATTAATTATACGTTTCACACACGCAATCTTTACTAACCCAGATCACATCTGTGGCATTCTTGCCAACACAGCTCCTCCTCAGTAAGCAGAATTTATTACAAAGGAATATAAAGTGCAAGTTTTCAAAAGTAATATAAGAAACAAAGTTATAGATTTTACCTCACATAATATATAAAAACAGAGGTCAAAAAAGCAAGAAGTAGACTCAATAGAGGTGTGATTACCTTTCAAGAGCAGTGAAGATTATGATCTGACAAAGGGAGTGAAGTACTAGAAAGCTAGTGCAAAAAAATCAGATGTTGTTTCCAATTAAAAAGAATTTTTGACTTCTATTTTTATGTATTTGAGTACACTTACTACAAGAACACTACCTTGGTGTTTCACAAGCCTACCTGACATTCACTAAAGGTGGCAATTTTTATAAACTGGCCTCAGTACTTATTCGCCCCAATGCCTTGCACTGAGCGCCAATTCTATAACATCTTGGTGCTAATTGTCACCGCAGGGGGCCACGGACTGTGTGGCAGGGACCCTAGCTGGTGGCAAAACAAAAGACTGGTGTGCTTCCCAAAAGGGGGAAAATCCTACAGGTAGCTTTGTCAGGTACCAAAGTTAAACCCAGTCAAAGAAAAAGATTATTCCACAGTTGTACAATTCAAATAAGGCAGTGTTTTATTTCACCAAACAAATAGGCAGTAATGACACTGCGGTAAGTCAAAAGAAAAGAATTGGTATAGAAGTCCTCCAGGGCAAAAGTAAGTACAGTCAAACCTCGGTTTACGAGTGCACCGGTTTGCGAGTGTTTTGCAAGACGAGCATGCTCAAGGCCCAGTCCAGCCCAGCCCAGCCAAGAGGGAGGATCTCCGATAGTCAGTCCAGCCCAGCCCAGAGGGAGGATCTTCGGGCACCAGCACCAGCATGTCCTGTGCATTGGTGCTGGTGCCACATCGGGGTAAGGGATGTTATTTGGGTGCTCGGTGGGGGACGTAGGATCGCAGGGGGGGTCAATGCGAGCGGGAGGTGGGGTGCCAGATCACAGGGGGGGATGCTGGATCGCGGGGAGTATGGAGCAGCGCCTGTGGCCTTGAGGGGGGGAACGGAGCAGCGCCGGGGCCTTGGGGGGGGGGGACTTATCAAGCGAGTTTCCATTCATTCCTATGAGGAAACTCGCTTTGATATACGAGCAATTTGGTTTACGAGCATACTTCTGGAACAAAATATGCTCGTACACCAAGGTTCCACTGTACAAAAATTCAATTCACTGAAACACAGTTCCTCAGAGGCCAAAAAAGCACGCTCTAGCTCAATCCTAGGCCTGGGCTTTTTCAAACAAAAATAATAGACATGTCCTGGTTTCCACCTGATGTGGAAAGAAAGCTGCCTGCTTTTCTGTGTGAGAGCCCGGCCAAACCTGTGTGTGCCTGTTGTGTAACTAGGTTCTCTTGGACTCCCCTTGTGGTCTTCCTGCACACTGCAAGGTTTCCATATCATTGTCACTGAATACATCCTGACAGGGTTCACTTTCAGAAAAGACTTCCTCAGGATAGGCAGCCAAATTAGAAGGGAAATGTAATCTGGGCTTTTGAGTTGTTGTTTTTTTAACCCTAGCACTGCCCTTCCTGAGATTTTTAAAGGGGATCAAAGCAGGTGCAGAGTCTGAGTGGTCACATAATACTAGCATAAGTCAGCACTGGTGCATCTAAAATTAGTCATGCCCAGAGTGTAGAGGAGGTAATCCTAACTGAAAAGGGAACATGACTGTCACACGGTGGTCTGGTCCTAGGCACTGGAAGCACCTAGGGTTGGATAGTGTGGGTTGGATAGTGAAAAAATGCTCTGGCACCTGTTTCAATTTTTTTGAAACCAATGGGTGGGACATGGGAGGGAAAAACCCCTTAGTCTAGTTGGAAAACACAAGCCAACATTGATGATACAGTGGTAGCCTTATTTTGAAATGTCGAGAGCCCATCTGACAGGCTATTAATAGCCCAAGACATTTGTGGTGTGGTGACAGCCTGAATCTGAAGTGACAATTTGCAATTTGAAATAGGTTAGCCTGGTCTTAATCCCATATTTCAATTACAGGGTGAAGTAAAAGTTATAATTGAAGACTCTATAGGCCAACAGAGAGTTTCGATATAACCGCCTCTCAAAAGACATTGGTGATACAGTGGTAGTATGATGCTGAAGTAACTTGAGTACATCTGGCAGGCTGTACACCGATAGTAGTCTCTGCTATATCATGACTGAAGACATTGATGGAGCAGCATCGAAGCAGCGAGAGATCATCTGTCTGATGTTGAGAAGTATGACTCAATGATGATGATCGGTGGCGTCGAGGCCACCTTAATACCTGTACTAGGTATGGAGCAATGCTCAGGCTGGGCCAGTACCATAGGAGCCCACATGGGAGTGAGCTTTTGAAACATGTTCCCAAACTCTAACTTAAAGAGAACATTGAGCTTGGATGTAGGCAGTTATAAAAAAAAACAAAAACCTCTGGAAGTCACTACCAACACTGTAACAGACCGATGAAGAAAAGTTAAAGAAGAAAAGTTATGAAGAAAAGTTAAAGTAATCTAATCTATAGTCTCTATAGACATGTTAGATTTCCCAGTGTAGATCTTAACGGCAGAGGTCCGACATCTGCCTGGTAAAGTAGACAGTAATCAGGAAGAGGAATTCAACGTTACAGGGTGTACAGCCATGATAAATCCTCCATCGATTAGAAATGTCCAAACCAGCATGGAGACAGAGTTCAATTGTGAAGAAGGTCTGTAAACAGACCAATGAAGTGAAAAATAAAGGTCCATATGGAATCACCCGTCAACACAACAAAGTGAAAAAACGTCATATGGATGTTGCACCAGGATTAAAAAAAGAACAGGAGGAATGCATAACTGGAAAGTCAATTTAAACCGGTATCGGGAGTCTTGAAGATTTTTGCCACCATCAATTATTGAGCATATACCCAGGATTTTTGACAGTACTGAAGTTGTACAGGTCCATTGTGAGACCTCATCTGGAATATTGTGTACAATTTTGGAGGCCACATTATCAAAAGGATGTGCTGAGAGTTGAGCTGGTTCAGCGAATGGCCACCAGGATGGTCTCAGGACTCAAGACTCTCCCATATGAAGAATGTCTGGGTAAGTTGCAGCTATACTCACTCGAGGAACGCAGAGAGAGAGGTGACATGATTGAGACGTTCGAATATGTTATGGGCCGTATTGAGGTAGAAGAAGATATCTTTTTCCTTAAAGGGCCTACGGCAACAAGAGGGCATCCGTTGAAAATCAGGGGTGGGAGATTTCATAGCGACACTAGGAAATATTTCTTCACCGAAAGGGTGGTTGATCATTGGAATGATCTTCTACTGCAGATAATTGAGGCCAGCAACATGCTAGATTTTAAGAAAAAATGGGATAAGCATGTGGGATCACTTCAAGGAAGAACTTAGGGGGGAGGGTCATTAGAGTGGGCAGACTTGTTGGGCTGGTGGCCCTTTTCTGCCATCATATTCTATGTCTATGTTTCTATGTTACCTTCATCATTATTGGTATGACATAGCTTTTGATACCCTCGGTACCACATTGGTTTTCTGGTACCTCTGGAACATGGCAAGTTGAAGAAAGCATGAAGATGCTTTTGCAAGGCCTGCCCTGATACCTGGGACTTGGATACCAATCACATGGGTGCTGCCAGTATGTTCAGAAGCACTGCTATCATTGATTTCAGTATGAGTATACTTCGGTACCATCGATACCATCGGTACCATTGGCACCCTCGGTACTAGTGGCAGATGTAAGACACTGGTATCCATTAGGCCTGCCTGCTGGTACCTGAGTGTGTTATGGCTCGCCTAAAGAGGAAGCTAAGAATAAGATGCAACCCTCGATGAAAATAGGTGAGTCGCAAGATGGTCACAGTAAAGTCGGCACAAATGGACTCAATGCCATAATGACTTACGACATAGTCCTCCATTGTTCTTAAAGATGAGTGACGATTCCCAAAAATAGGCAAGACATTGACGAGGAAACCGCAGCAGCCAAAATTTAATCCAAGGCTGAGGTGATGTAAAGAGACCCTGCCGACAAGAAGCCCATGAAGGAAAGAAAAACTCCTCATTTTTGGGGGGTTCTTTTGTGTGGTTTTAAACCGAAAGGATAATACTGAAAGAAAGAAATATAATCAAAAAGAAAATTCACATGAGTGGGAAGGCAAGGCAATAAAATGAAGGGCAATAGAAAAAGCTGACTTCTTAGCTCCGCGGAAAAACAGAAACTGAGGAGACGCGCACCCTATGTTGGGCGGGAAGGCACTCGCACATGCACGGTGCGGTCAGTCGTGAACTTTATGAAGTTCTGCAAGCAAATATGCTTTGCAGCTGTCCGCATCAAGGCTCCGTGAATGATGTCACTCACATGTGAGAATATGCTGCTTGCTTGTCCTGGGATAACAATTTCTACTCCTATGTTTTAGGATTGTAGTTCTAATGTAAAGTCTATTGTCTACTGTAATCTTTGGAGTGTAGCGTGGATCAGCTGAAGGATCAAACTAAAGGAATTTGGTTTTGTTCTTATTTATTTTGAGGCAGTGGGTTGAGGTCCAGTTCTCTTTGATATGGACATATTTATTGACAGTGGTGAGGGTGTTGTCTAATGCAGTCGTTACAGGTAGCATGATCATTATGACATCTGCATAGATGAAATGTTTTATTCATGCGAGATCTAGGTTGGCTCCTAAGGACTGATGGTGAAAGTGGGGATCATTGGGGGACCCCACTGGGAGGGAGCCAGATGTCATAAAGTTCATCATCCTTACATGCATCATAGTGCCAAGTGATTAGGAAGCCTTGGAACCAGGAGAGGACTGGGTCACTAAACCTGAAATCACTGAAGATCTTGGACATTTGATCAAAGTCTACTAGGTCAAATGTACTGCTTAGGTCGAATTGGATTATAATTGCGCTATGACCCTTGCTTAGTAGTTCTTTGCTATATGTTACTAGTGCTGCGACCACTGTCTCGGTGCTGTGATTTTTCCTAAATCCCAATTGTAAAGGGTGGAGGATATTGAAGCATTGTTAAGTAGCATTCAAGTTGTTCTGTGACATATCCTTCCATCATTTTGATAAATAGGGGGATGGCAGCCACTGGTCAATTGGTCACATCAGAAGGGCTGAGTTTTGGGTTCTTGAGAATGGACATAAAGATGATTCCTCCTCCTGATATGGGGAAAAGGCTGGTTTTTAGGTGATAGTTGAGCCATTGAGTTATTTTTCTTATGGTTATTGAGGTGGTTGCTTTGGTCAGTTAAGGTGGGTATGATGTGTTGAGGGTGTAGTATGCTTTAGAGTATTTTAGAAGAAGCCGTTTTGTGTCCTTGAATTTTATCACATCAAAATTGTTCTAAGATCTATCTGTTGGTATTTCCATTGGTAGTTTTGTTGCAGTGGGTTTAGCTGGACAGGTGGGAAGTAGCTGGTCTCATGTGGATTGAATCTTTGTTTTAAAATAGTTAGCTAGTTCAGAGGTTGTTGGAATAGAGGGGTTGTCTAATACTGAGAACAGTTTGTTGAGTTTAGGATTTTCTTCTGTGCTGATCTGTTTTGAGTAGTACTCTTTCTTCCTTTGCGTCAGTAGTGATTTATGTTCTAGGATTTTCTGGCGCCACTTAGTCTTGTTTTCTGGGAAGGGGTGCTTACACCAGTAGTGCTCGGTTTGTTGGCAGGCTTTTTTTTTTAAGAACATAAGTGCTGAGGTGAACCACTTCTCTGATGATCTTTGAATTATTTTGCTGCACTGAGTGGGGCAAGTTTGCTTATGATTTGTTCATTGGTCAATTTCCAATTCCAATCAGGAAGTCTTGGTCAGGGATAGGGAGATGGGAAGGGAAAGTAATGAGTTAACTATTTCATTCCACTATGATTCAGGGGCTACTTTGTTTCTATAATAAGAGGCTACTCGGGAGGGGGGGGGCAATTTGGTTATTGATATCTTTTTTCCAGAATATGGTGAATTCTAGGAGTAGGTGGTCTGACTAAGGTACTTTGGATAGGGAATTAAATTCTAGGTAGCTTGTGCTTTTTGCTGAAATGGAAGAGTCGAGTAGATCTAACTGATGGCCCTTTTTGAGTGTGGATTGTTGAAACAAGGATTTGAGGTCTAGCTCATTTAAGACGTCGAGGAATTTCAGGGTTTGAAAGTTTTGAGGTTGAGTCTAGATGAAGGTTGAGGTCTCCTATGATGAAAGTTGAGTCATATTGTACTGTGGTTCTTGAGATGATTGAGTAATGTTTTTCAGCTTCTAACCACTTTCCAGGAGGGATGTAGAACAGTATACAACCATGAGGTGCGAGTTATAGTTTTTATGATTTTGATGTGAAAAGATGATTTGTGCTGCATATGTTAGTGTTGCCCCCCACCCCCACAGATACCACTCTAAGCGACCACCTAATTTATCTAATGAATAAATGAATTCTGTATCCAGAATCAGCTATATCATCCAAAGATCCACCAAAAGGGAGAAAAGCATCCTCATAGCCATCACTGCATTACTTAATGTTATTGTCGCTCCATCTTCATAGTCCTTCAGGTTCTGCCCATTTTATGAAACACGCATACATAGTAGCAATCCTCTGGATTAGGAAACTCAGAATTAAGTTATGATTTGCCCTTACTCACCTGCACAAAGACTTTCTGTAGTAGTGCTCGTCGCTCCGCTAGAGGTAACTCATTCTGTGCTGCTCCAACCATCTCAGGCACATGTGGAAGGTCAAAAAACAGATACAGACATTTAACAAGTGTGGAAGGCACCGACATGGTGGTCATGCAGTCCACTGTTTTCTGCAAAAAAGAAATTTAAAGAAATAGTTCAAAATATAATCCATCCCATGGCGGCTGTGCGTGTTTGAATGACACAAGTGGATTAGACAACCATGTAATGGATGTAAGCTATTCTGCATCAAAATTAAGCCAATATTAGAGCTATTTCTAGAAGGAAGCTGTGGGTTCCAGATTCTAGATGGGACCATGATGTAACTGATGTTAGATATAAAAGAGAAAATCACCTTCTAGAGTAACTTAGGAACTCCAATCTGCTTTGCTTAAGAAAGAACCCACAGAGATTCAAATCCCTTTTAATGTTTATTAATGTACTTTACAACAATACAATGATTCCACCATTAAACATATCATCCCTGTCATAATTGTTTGCAAAAATTTTCTTTTCCACCCCCCTCCTCCCCGCTATTAACTGCTTTGTCACAACAATAGTATTGATGTGCAGTACCCAATCAATTTAAACCCATCTCATTCCCCTTTTCATGAGATAACTTATACTAGCTCCCCCCACCTCCCACCCCACCCATCCAATACATCTCACATCAGTCCTTCCAATGACCCAAACTGATTTAATGAAATCACTTATAATCCTATCAAATCAAAACTCATTTAACAGACTTTCAGCCTCTCAGGTATAGGTGTAAATATGGTTCCCACACCTTCAAGTATTGAGCTTTCCCACTCATTTGAAAGGAAACTCTGCAATGAGAGGGCATAGGATGAAGTTAAGAGGTGATAGGCTCCGGAGTAATCTAAGGAAATACTTTTTTACAGAAAAGGTAATAGATGCATGGAACAGTCTCCTGGAAGAGGTGGTGGAGTCAGAGACTGTGTCTGAATTCAAGAGGGCCTGGGATATCTCAGAGAGAGAAAGAAATAATGGTTACCGCAGATGGGAAGATTAGATGGGCCATTAGGCCTTTATCTGCCATCATGTTTCTATGTTCTATGTTTCTAAGTTCCAGGATCCCGTGGCATCCTTAGCCTCCCAATGTTAATGCCAGAAAGTGGGGAGCTCATAAATGCACTTTTGCGCCACTACATAACATATAAGGTCCTTTGTTCATGTTCCCAAATGCCCCTGGTATATCTAGTACTAGCTGGTTCACCAAGCCCATATTGGAATTGCTACTAGATCCTGCATACAACAGTGGTCTCAAACTTGTGGCCCGGGGGCCACATGCGGCCCACCAGGTACTATTTTGAGGCCCTCGGTATGTTTATCATAATCACAAAAGTAAAATAAAAGTTTCTTGATCATATGTCTCTAGCTATAAATGAAAATATTATTATTAAGACTTAGGCAAAAGGAAAGATTTATAAACTATAAAGAGTTTTACCTCATGCAAAATTGTCATTTCTTTCATAAGACATTAACTATTTTTTCTGCGGCCCTCCAAGTACCTACAAATCCAAAATGTGGCCCTGCAAAGGATTTGAGTTTGAGACCATTGATCTACAATATGGATCCAATACTGTTGAATTTTTGGACAAGACCAGAAAGCATGACTAAAAGTGTTATTTGCTTGCCTACATTTAAGACACAGCACTGAATGAATATCCACACTACAGCGCAATTGTTTTTGTGCTATATATACCTGAAGCAGGACCCTATAGTAGCACTCCTGCAACCTAGCATTCTTAGGATATTCTTTAATAAATCCTAAATTAGTAACTGAGTCCACACACCAGTCCTGGCAATACTTATTTACCTCCTTGGAGGACAATAATTTAATCAATGCTTTGTACAATCCCAAGATCGTTATCTCCTCCTTTTCTTCCATTGCAAAGAAAGCTCTTATTTTGGCCCCAATATGTTTATGGAGTTGTGCTATCTAGGAATGCTCAATAATTCTATAGTTGGCAGTAAGCAAACCTGTTACCCTATCTGGATCCCACTTTATGTTGAAGTTCCTCAAAATCTATGCGGACACCCTCATTATTTAATATGTGTTCTAACATCAATATACCACTTTGTTCTCAATTCACAAAAGCTATGTTCTCTCTCTCCCTGGCTTGAACATTACATTACCTCTCAAAGCAACATTACAATGGCAATATATCTGTAGTGCCAGGATCTACCCACAGGGCTCTAACCAACCATGGCCAACCATTCTGTAATGGTTGCAATATGAGACTTTTCTTTAGTCACAAAGATGTATGTTCATTTCCTATATGCAATAGGAAGTAGAAAAGATACCAGGCTTAGTAAGCTTCCTCCATTAAAACCAGTGTTTCAAATCCCTTTTTTGTGTATGAGGTAGTCCAAAGTAACCAGAGTTTCAGCAGAAATACTGGTGCTGCACACAGAGAGAAGCTCAGTTGGGCAGTTACCATCCTATAATATGAGCCCTTGCCCCGATCCAGCCAGGCATGTGAACTCCTCCCCCTATATCCCGTTTAAGAGATCAATCTACCTGCTTTAAATATCAGCAGCAGTAGAAAAACAACTGCTTTTACATCCAAGCAGCAGCAAGACCTACCACAACCACCAAGAGCCCACAGACCTGATCCTGCCAGGGGTGTGAACTCCTCCCCCTGCAATCCATTGGAGAGATCAATCTGCCTGCTTTTAAATATCAGCAGCAATGGAGATCAACTGCTTTTACACCTAAGCAGCAACAGGACCAGCCACAACCACCGAGAGCCTACAGACCCGATCCTACCAAGAGTGTGAACTCTTCCCCCCCTGCAATCCGCTAAGAAGATCAACTGCTTTTACACCTAAGCAGCAGCAAGACCAGCCACCACTACCGGGAGCCCTTTACCACGATACAGCTAGGCATGTGAGCTCCTCCCCATGCAATCCGTTGGAGAGATCAATCTGCCTGCCTTTAAACATCAGCAGCAGTGGGAAATCAATTGCTTATACACCTAAGCAGCAGCGGGTCCAACCGCTACTACCAGGAGCCCATAGACTTGAAAATAAAACTGCCAACCTGCATAAATAACTGTTAAGCATATATTTCCATTAGAGACATACAATTACTAGATGTATTTCTTCATATAGCTAGATAAGTGATAGTATTACTTAACTAACTTGTATTTCTACATATAGATTGATTAATGATAATACTGTTTAATAACCTATAATTCTACATATAGATTGATAAATGATAATACTATTTATCTCCAAAAGAACCTACATACACTCTTAGAGCCTGATAGCTATTAATACTAGATATCCTCTAAATAACCATATATCTTTATATAGCCTGTCAAGCTGATAGTACTGTATTTCTACATAACCTCATAGATCCTGTTAAATTGATAGTACTGTTTATCTCCAAAACTACCTGACAAGCATAGACAAATTGCTACTGCCGATACTCTTATATCCCATTGATAGATCTCCTTAATCCTACTTAACACTATTAGCTCCCCATGAACCAGCAATACCCTACATAATATTGATAGCCGCACACCAAGTACCTAACTCCAGACTCTCTGACTCCCTAAACAAAAATCACTATGCCTCCCAGTTTATCTACAATCACACTCCTACATTTAATATTCTTCCTACTCCTAACCAACAGAAAAGCAGAAGGATATCATACATCCTCTATCCCAACCTTAACAAAATCCCATAGATTCCCTCCACCTACCAGAAAACTATACTCGCCCAGAAACTTGATAGACTGCTCCTCACTCAACCATATCAGCATACCAACCAACTGGAGAAATAGACCAACCCTAAAACCAAAATCGATAAACCACAACTATCACCCACTAACCAAAGAAAATCTCCTCCACCCAAACTGCTCACCCACTCCCCAAACACTTAACACTACATTATCCTGTGCATATATGAACATCAGATCAATAAGCACAAAAGCAGACCTTATTAAGGACTGGATAATTAAAAAACAACTAAGCTGCTTATTCCTATCCGAAACCTGGTTAACCTCAGAATCCGATCCCTCCATCACAGAACTCTGCCCAATGGGTTATAAAATTGAATTAATCTGCAGGAAAAAAAAAACGTGGTGGAGGCCTAGCCATCATACTCAAAAACAACATCAATATAAAGACCCTAGACAAACACTCCACTCCCCACCTAGATCTCCTAGCCTGTCAACTATCCGACGATTCTCTCATAGAAACTCTAACATGCATCCTCTGTTACTCAACACCAAGAAAATGGAATGACAACAAACAAGCGCTTGAAGAATTTATTTACCAGAACTCCCTAACATCACCTCATAACCTTCTCCTAGGAGACATAAACCTCCATCTAGAAGATCACACCTCAAAACAAGTAATAAATTTACTCTCATATCTCAATGCACTAAACTACCAGATCCTCAATCCCCAATCCACACACGAAAAAGGACACCAATTAGATCTTGCTGCTTATATGACCCAACATCCTCACAAACCCAAAATCAATATCTCTAATGGGGCATGGCACCCCTCCCTTTGGTCAGATCACTATAAATACACCTTTGACATCAACTGGCCTCAAAGCATTAACAAACAACCTCCAATAAAAACCTCCTTCAAAACACGCCAAAAAATCGAACCCTCCATATTCTGGGATAAAGCAGACCACGCCACCACCAACATAGCTCCCAACGAATTTATATCCCAATGGAGATCCATAAGCGAAACCATTCTAAATGAGCTAGCCCCAGAAAAACTAAAATTCAAAATATGCAGACCTTCTGATAAATGGTTCGACACCGAACTTCTCCAATCTAAAAAGCTCTGCAGACAACTAGAAAGAGTCTGGAAAAAAAACAAGAGTTTAGAACACACTAAAACTGCATGGAGATACCAAATTAATCAATACAAAACCAAACTCAAGGAAAAACGAAAAGCCTACTACTCCAAAATGATAGGCAAAAAAACCCCAGACACAAAAAAGCTATTTAATCTAGTAAAGAACCTCACAGATACCAAAACTTACCTCTCCACCCAAGGTATCAACCCACCAACAGCCATCCACCTAGCAGACCATTTCAAAAACAAGATCACCAATATCAGATCTACATTCATCAACACACACACCCATCTAGAAAAGATAACAACAAACCCATCAACTAGCGAAGCCATCGTAGCAGACAGAAGCTGGTCCGATTTCCCAATTCTAGTCTGGTCGGATATGAACCGACTCTACAATAAATACAGCCATGCTTCCAGTGACCTAAATAATTGCCCCACCTACATATTATCAAACGCCTCCACTACATTCAAAACCAACTTCATGCTATGGATTCAAACCACATTGACAGAAGGCCAATTCCCACAGGACCTAGGAGAGATCTTAATCACTCCAATCATAAAGGATCACAAAGGCCCAATAGATAGCCCCTCCAACTACAGACCTATCGCTTCAATACCATTGTATGTTAAAATAATAGAAGGCCTAGTGGCACAATACCTCACCGAATATCTGGAAAAACATAACCTACTCCACCCCTCACAATCAGGATTCCGAACTAACCATAGCACAGAAACACTACTTGTCACATTACTAGATACAGCCCGACAACACATCAGTAAAGGAAAAAAAATGATATTAATACAATTAGACCTCTCCGCAGCATTTGACCTAGTTGACCACACCTTACTACTACAAATTCTCGACGCCATAGGAATCTCAGGCAAGGTCTACAAATGGTTTCAAGGGTTCCTCAAATCTAGAACCTACAGGGTAAAATACAATGATATAAAATCAGAACCATGGACAAATCCCTGCGGAGTTCCACAAGGATCACCTCTCTCACCTACGCTCTTCAACCTCTTTATCTCCTCCCTAGGAGCCACTTTAGATACCCTAGATGTCACATCTTTCAGCTATGCTGATGACATCACCATAATCCTCCCCTTCGACCCATCAGAGACCACCACCACAACAAAGCTAGAAACAACCTTAGACACAGTAGAAAAATGGATGATGGATCACAAACTAAAACTAAATTCTGAAAAAACAAAATTCCTTTTGCTCGAAAAAGCCCAAACTCCTACCATCACTGAACTGAAAATCAAAAATACCAAATACCCAATACAACCCGAACTAAAACTCCTAGGAGTTACGATAGACAGATGTTGCACAATGCAGCCCCAGATCAACAAAACAACCCAGAAAGCTTTTCTAACCATGAGAAATCTCCGTAAAATCAGAAAATTCTTTGACCAAGCACAATTTAGACTAATCGTCCAATCCCTAGTCTTAGGTCTGCTGGATTATTGCAACTCCCTATATCTTCCTTGTCCAGCCACTATGATAAAACAACTCCAGACCATACAAAACACCGCCCTCAGATTGATCTACTCACTCAAAAAATATGATCACATAACAACTGCCTTCTTAGACTCTCACTGGCTACCCATACAAGCACGAATCCAATTCAAATTCTACTGCCTGATATTCAAAGCATTACACGGCTCTTCCCCCTCCTATCTAAACAACCGCTTAAACCAAATCTCCACCTCAAGACACAGAAGAACCTCGAACCCTTTCGCCTTCCCCCCACTCAAAGGCACACATCGCAAGAAAATGTTTGACAACCTTCTGGCAACACAAGCAGCAAAAATCAACCATTCCATCTCCAATCTTATGACAATATCAGACAACCTCAAAACATTCAGAAAAGAAATCAAAACCCTGCTTTTCAAAAAATTCATCCAAATATCTTAACCCCTCCTCTTTTACCTCCAGAAGATTCACCTACCTTCAGATAACCTTCCCCCAAATTACCCACCTTAACACCTTCCAATTAAACAAATACCATCAATAGATTGTAACCTACCCTCTCTAACTGCATTCCATATGTATTTTTCATACAGTTCTTCACTGTCAGTTTAATTTCCATCCTATAAGTTCACATAGAATTTTTCTTTTTTCAACCATCTTTATTTTCTCTTCTTTATTAATTTCCAGGTACTTTAATTAGATTGTGAGCCTTCGGGACAGTAAGGGAATTTTTAAGTACCTTCTTACTTCACATTTATAATCTTAATGTATATTTTCTTCAAACCGCTTAGAACCTAACGGATGTAGCGGTATATAAGAAATAAATTACATTACATTACATTACACTTAATCCATATAGAAAGGTAAGCAGATAACACTACAGTATTTTGCTTTCTTTAAATACAGCACTAGATCATGAAGGGCATAGAGAAAGTGGAGAGGGAAAGATTCTTCAAACTTTCAAGAACTACAAGAACTAGAGGGCATTCGGAAAAATTAAGAGGGGACAGATTCAGAACCAATGTTAGGAAGTTCTTCTTCACCCAAAGGGTGGTGGACACATGCGCTTCCAGAGGGTGTGATAGGACAGAGTACAGTATTGGGGTTCAAGAAAGGATTTGATAATTTCCTGAAGGAAAAGGGGATAGAAAGGTATAGATAGAGGATTACTATGCAGGTCCTGGGCCTGATGGGCCGCCGCATGAGCGGACTGCTGAGCACGATGGACCTCTGGTCTGACCCAACAGAGACACTGCTTATGTTTTCAGAATATCCACAATCAGGATACACAGAACAGATTTGGATGCAGTGGGGGCAGTGCAAGATGACTTCCTCATTGTGGATATCCCGAAAAACTAACTGGTTGGGTGGAGGAACCACTGCCCTCTACCAAATGTCCTCTACCATAAAGGTTTCTCTAAAATTAAAAATAATTTGAAGAACAACCTAGCAGGGGCATATCCAGTGCTGGATTTTGATGGGAGTCCAGGGATCGATGGGGGCCAACATATTCCTTTCTTCTCCTCCCCCCACAACATTAATCTTATCTTTGCTGATAGGGATGCCCAAACCAAACCAGTGGACGAAATCTGCTACCCGAACTGCCCTAGCAGGAAGAAATTGGCAGTCTCCTTTCCAGTCACTAATATCTGCACTTATCGTACATGCTCAGTTTGCGCATGAATTAAGCAAGTGCAAAAAGTGAAGACATCATTGGCTAGAAATGAGGCTGCTGACTTCCTCCTGCTGGGGCAGTTGAGGCAGCAGATCTCTTCCGCTGGTGGGGAATGGGCTTCTCCACCAGCCATTCAATATCTACTCCAATTGTGGAGGGGCCTGAACCACAAGTGGGGGTGGCGGGCTACACTACTGCTGTCTAGTGCTGCCTGATTCAGGGAACAATTTTTCAATTCGATTTCCTGCCCAATTGGGTTATTTTCTTTTTTTCAAACATCCCACCCTCTTTTCCATCTTCAACCCCATGTCGGTGCTGTAGTATAAACAAAATAAACAAGAAAGATTTTTCCTCTCTCTGTTAGGTCCTAGCTCACACAGGATACACATTTCAAATCTGACATATTGTAATCACAAAACAGAAAATAAAATTATTTTTTTCCACCTTCCACTGCCATATCCAATAATTGTTAATTTCCCACTGTCTACCATCTATCTCTCTCCCTGACTTATGCACTGGGTCAAACCTCTCTATTCCCCTCCATGCAGCATCTTTCCCTTCCTCCCCTCCATTATGATGTGAAACATTTCTTTCTCCCCATGCATCATCTCCCCCTGCCGCCTCACTCTATGTCCAACATTTTTCCTTCTCTCTTCTCCATGCATGTCTCCCTCCATTCCAACATATGTAGGATTTCTCCCTTTCACCCCTTTCTACCTCTTCTCTCCCTTCCTTTCCTCCATACCAACAATTTTCCCCATGTGCAACATCTTTCCTTCTCCTCCCACACATTCCCCTGTGTAGCAGCTTTCCATACCTCCCCCTCCCCAGTGCAGTAGTTTTCCATCCCCCCTTGGCAGCGGAATTTCACTGACTCTCCCACCATGAGACCTGACATACCTCAGAGGTCTCCTAAAGCAGCAGAGGCAGTGGATGGTCAGCAGCAGAATCACTCTGAATGGGCTACTCATGGCCTGCCCCACCGGGGCTTCCCTCTGCTACTTCATCAGTGACATGGCAGAGGGAAGGACCTAGCGGGGCAGGCCATGAGCAGCCCATTCAGATTGAAACCGCTGCTGACCGTCCACCGCTGCCGTTGCTTTAGGAGGCCTTGGAGGTATGTCAGGTCTCACCAGAAAAAGGGGGGGTTTTGGTCACTGAATCAGTGAGTTTGTTTTTCTCAGACAATGAATCAATTCAAATCAATTCACTGAAGTGAATCGGTGAATTGGGCAGCATTACTGCTGTCTAGATAGAAACAGGTGTAGCAAAGCTCCAAAATTTTCCCCTGTCTTTAGTGTGAAGACATTTCTGGAGCCATGCTCCTATCTGTGTTGAGTAATAAAGTGATGCATGATAGTTGAGACAAAATGTGTGTCACTATTAATGGGTGTTCCCTGTGTGTGTTTGACGGGAACTGTAAAGGGCTCTGCGTAATTCAGGTATATTTTGCCAGTGCTTGGCTAAGAGGGCTGTAGAGCACAGAAGGGCTCAAAGTTGTTAAGCATCAGCAGGGAGCTGCCACTCTTTATGGTCACCTAGTTCTCTAGACTGGTTGGCCTAGTCAGTAAAAGAGACCAGAGAAGATTTGGAGGAAATTTCTGAATGTTCAGCTGGTATCATAATGTGGTTTTACAGGAAAAAGACTAAAGAGACCCCCAGCCAGTTTTCCTGAAAGCTGAAAGGTGTGTGTGGTGAAACAGTGCACTTATCTCATATAGCAACTTCTTGGTCCCAACGCATTTCGCTACAAGCCATTTTTCTGAGGCAGCTTGTGGCAAAATGTGTCAGGACACAAGAAGTTTCTATGTGAGATAAATGCACTGTTTAACCATTGCATTAGTATATGAACAGTTTTACATTTGGGCCCTTCTGTGCTCTACATCCCTCTTAGCCAAGCATTGGATTAAAAACTGGCTGGCGGATAGGAAACAGAGAGTGGGGGTAAATGGACAATACTCGGACTGGAAAAGCGTCACCAGTGGAGTGCCGTAGGGTTCGGTGCTTGGACCAATGCTCTTCAACATATTTATAAATGATCTGGAAAGTGGTACGACGAGTGAGGTGATTAAATTTGCAGACAATACGAAGTTATTCAGAGTAGTGAAGATGTGGGAGGATTATGAACATCTGCAACGTGACATAAACACGTTTGAGAAATGGGCCGCAACATGGCAGATGAGGTTCAACATGGATAAGTGTAAGGTGATGCATGTCGGTAACAAAAATCTTATACACGAATACAGGATGGCTGGGGCGGTACTTGGAAAGACCCCCCAGGGAAGAGACTTGGGAGTACTGGTCAAGTCTATGAAGCCATCCGCGCAATGTGCGGTGGCGGAAAAAAGGGCGAACAGAATGCTAGGAATAATTAAGAAGGGGATCATGAACAGATCGGAGAAGGTTATCATGCCGCTATACCGGGCCATTGTACACCCTCACCTGGAATACTGTATCCAGCACTGGTCGCCGTACATGAAGAAGGACATAGTACTACTAGAAAAGGGTCCAAAGAAGAACGACTAAAATGGTTAAGGGATTGGAGGAGTTACCATACAGTGAGAGATTAGAGAAACTGGGCCTCTTCTCCCTTGAAAAGAGGAGATTGAGAGGGGACATGATCGAAACGTTCAAGATAATGAAGGGAATAGACTTAGTAGACAGGTTATTCACCCTCTCCAAGGTAGAGAGAATGAGAGTGGTAGAAAACTGGAACGCTCTTCCAGAAGCTGTTATAGGGGAAAATACCCTCCATGGATTCAAGAAAAAGTTAGATAAGTTCCTGTTGAACCGGAACGTACGCAGGTAAGGCTAGTCTTAGTTAGGGCACTGGTCTTTGACCTAAGTGCTGCCGTGTGAGCGGACTGCTGGGCACGATGGACCACTGGTCTGACCCCGCAGCGGCAATTCTTATGTTCTGGCAAATATACATGGGGCAGAACTCTACTTCATGGTCTCTTCAACAACACCTCTGAGCACATTTATATACTATTAAAACAGACTTATTCATATCTATATGCTGAGTGTGTTTTTGTTTTTTTGCTTTGATCATATTTACTCAGCAGCACTAACCCCCTCTTTTACAATGCATAGCGTGGGTTTTAGCGCCGGCAGCGATGGTAACTGCTCTGACGCTCTATGAGCGCCGGAGCTGTAACTGCTGCTGTCGGCGCTAAAACCCGCGCTATGTGTTCGTAAAAGAAGGGGTAAGTGTTTTTATTCCCTGTTTTTTGAGCACTGTAAAAGTATCATTCGGCTGTCTTTATGAAGAAAAGTATTTTAGAATTGAATCCTAAATGGGGTTTCTGAGAGATTAACTAGGTGAGATGCAGTACTCTAAACTAATCGAACGAAAGCTTGAAAATATAATCTGCTTTCTTACTCCATCAGTGCCCTACTATATCTTTCACATTAGCGTATGACAGCAAGAGGCCTACAGCGTCCTATTCAGAGTCAACTAATCTTATTGGTATAACAATTTGTATATAAAGTGGTAAAAGGGACCATATCCTGAACTGGAGAAGACTGAGCTCTGATATAAAAGCAGATAAGCTGTGTATCCTCTCCTAGGGAGCACTGGTTTGACTTCTAATACCATATGTAGCAGCTGCCTACTTGTCCCTCTTCCCAGAAATAAAGCAGCAGTAAAACAGAGATTTCAAATCTGTTTGGCTTTAACTTAAAAATAATTGGTCTTAAATGATTGGACAGAAGGCACTATAAAAATTGTCTTTTATTATTTTAAACTGGGGTTGGTACATTTTTACTGACTCTGCTCACCTAAAATTGCTTCCAGCTCTGACTCCATGGGAGCTGTAAGAGCCTAAGTTCAGGAGGGGAGAGGACTAGCTGAGACACAAAGAAGAGCTGATCTAGACTATGCAACCTTGATTTTACCCTCAAACCTCATAATTTATCATACTTTCAAGTAAATGATAAATTGCACTCGCCAATTCTGTCACACAGTTAAGCATTCTATTGCAAGGGTTACTTCCTAAACAGTTCCAATCACAGTAAATCTTTTTTGTCTTTTGATGGCCACTAATGAGGGGAAAAAAGCCCAGCAGTGTTCAAAAATGTGAATGTTCAAAAGAAAAGACAAAATGGATGATAATATACATCACAGGCTGGGGTACAAAGCTATCTGGAGTGTGCAGAAGGATAAACCATTAAAAAAAAAATACCCCACTACAGAACATAATGTCAGACAAGAACACAAGGCCTATCTAGCCTGCCCATTTTTGTTTCTTGTTATGTATCATGTCTCTCTATAAGCATTCCATACACATTCAAGTCCTTATAACTATGGATCTATTACATCTGTAAAAGAAAAACCAAAATACAAGCAGAATATCAAAAAAATAAAGTATAGCCACCAATAGATATTCTTAAATTATAACCCTTTCTCGGAGATTTTAGATAGAGCAGGTATTGAAAAATACGGAGAAAAGACCTCAGTGTTTCCTAAGCATAAACTCCGGAAACTATTATGACAAATACAAAGTTGTCATAGATAGCACATCCTTGGTCTGAGAAAAACTCAGTTAAAGTTCAATATAAATTCAGATCTTAAATGTTCAAAATCTTCCAAAATAATATGAATAATGTCAAAAAAGACCCGCACTTATCTTATATATCCTCCGGTATAGGCAAGATCACCGCAGTGCAGTGAACAAACTCCCGGTGCTGTCTTCTTTCAATATACCATCGCACTAGGAGTAATCTTAGTATTCTGAGGTCTTTTCTCCTTATTTTTCAATGCCTGCTCTATCTAAAATCTCCGAGAAAGGGTTATAATTAAAGAATATCTATTACATCTGTCCCATGACCCACATAAGAACTGCCATGTTGGATCAGACTAAAGGTCCAATAAGTCCAGTATCCTGTTCTCAACACTGGCAAATCTAGGGAAAAGGTACCTGGCAGGATCCAAAAAATTAGCAAGATTCCACACTGCTTATCCCAGGGATAAGCTGTGGCAATCCCCAAATCTACTTTAATAACTACTTAGGTAAGATTAGGTTCTTACCTCAATAATCTTCTTTCTAGTAGATCTGTCTAGGAGTCCTGACTGCAGGTGA
Source organism: Geotrypetes seraphini (assembly GCF_902459505.1). Classification (NCBI taxonomy): domain Eukaryota; kingdom Metazoa; phylum Chordata; class Amphibia; order Gymnophiona; family Dermophiidae; genus Geotrypetes; species Geotrypetes seraphini. The sequence goes on from NC_047084.1 coordinate 358,274,207, forward strand.
TTTTCCATATTCATGAGTTGTATTTCAGAAGGATGAAATTTGCATTCTTCAGCTCCGACTCCTTATCCAGTGGCCGTAGTGCCCTCTTCAGTTTGTACCAATTGATCATAATTACAACATAAAAAATAGGAAGGAGAGATATGGGGAATATTCCCAATAATACATTTCTGTTCAGCTCTGTAAAACAAAATTGAACCAAGTTAATCAACTCATAACGTAAACACAGGTGGAATGAACAACCCACCTGTCAAAGTGTAACCAGCACTAACACTTATGGAGCTATAAGAGACTCACCTATTTTTTTTTTTTTACATTTGACATTTTACTCTTCATATTAGACTGACAGGAAAGATCTCCAGCTGTGGACATATACTCTGTCCGAGGCAGTAAGCAGGAAAATTCTGATAGGGCGGGGTGTCAAGACTCTTAGACATATCAACCAGAAAGATTATCGAGGTAAGAACCTAATCTTCCATTCTGGTGCACTGTATCTAGGAGTCCTGACTGTAGGTTATGTACCAAAGTAGTCTCCTGAGATTAGAGTGAGACAGATGAGCCTGCCCTTAAAACTGTGGACCCAAAAGCGGAATCCTCTCATGCTGCCACAACCACCCTATAAATGTAAGAAGGGTGGACCAAGTAGCTGCTCTACAAAATTCTTCAGGAGAAACTGCCCGCGTCTCCACCCAGAAGACATCACATTCCGAGTGGAGTGTGCACTCAAAGAAATTGGCGGCTGTTTCCAATGTACACCAATGAAATAGCCATACTAATCCATCTGGAAATGGTCGACTTAGATGCAGGCTTTCCCTGCATAACAGCATTGGTTAAGACAAACAAATGATCTCAAAGATGAAAATTATTGGTTATTTCAAAGTATCGGAGAACTCTGCATACATCCAACAGTTGCAATACTTTGTTCCTCTTCTTGGAACCCTTGGTCTGGAAAGTAGGCAATCTGACTTCCTGAATGACATGGAATGTTGATACCATCTACTGCAAAAATGAAGGAGCAGTGCAATGAGAAACACTTGCTTCTGTAAATCTGAGAAACGACTCTCTGCATGATATAGAAACATAGAAATAGACGGCAGATAAGGGCCACGGCCCATCTAGTCTGCCCACCTTAATGTCCCTCCCCTACCTTTGCCCTGTGAATAGATCCCATGTGCCGATCCCATTTGGCCTTAAAATCAGGCACGCTGCTGGCCTCAATCACCTGTAGTGGAAGACTATTCCAGCGATCAACCACTCTTTCAGTGAAAAAGAATTTCCTGGTGTCACCTCGTAGTTTCCTGCCCCTGATTTTCCACGGATGCCCTCTTGTTGTCATGGGACCCTTGAAAAAGAAGATATCTTTCTCCGCCTCAATGCGGCCCGTAAGATACTTGAACGTCTCGATCATGTCTCCCCTCTCTCTGCGCTCCTCGAGCGAATATAGCTGTAATTTGTCAAGCCGTTCTTCGTATGGAAGATCCTTGAGTCCCGAGACCATCCGGGTGGCCATTCTCTGCACCGACTCCAGTCTCAGCACATCCTTGCGATAATGTGGCCTCCAGAATTGCACACAGTATTCCAGGTGGGGCCTCACCATGGATCTATACAATGGCATAATGACTTCCGCCTTACGACTGACGAAACCCCTTCGTATGCAGCCCATGATTTGTCTTGCCTTGGACGAAGCCTGTTCCACTTGATTGGCAGACTTCATGTCCTCACTGACGATTACCCCCAAGTCTCGTTCTGCTACCGTTTTTGCTAGGATCTCGCCATAAAGGGTATAAGACTTGCATGGATTTTGGCTGCCCAGGTGCATAACTTTGCATTTTTTGGCATTGAAGTTGAGTTGCCATGTCCTAGACCATCGCTCCAGTAGGAGTAGGTCGTGCATCATGTTGTCGGGCATTGAATCTTTGTCTGTTGTGCCCACTACATTACTTAGTTTGGCGTCATCGGCGAATAATGTTATTTTACCTCGAAGCCCTTCTGCCAAGTCTCTTATAAAGATGTTGAATAGGATTGGGCCCAAGACTGAGCCCTGTGGCACTCCACTGATCACCTCCGTCATTTCGGAGGGGGTGCCGTTCACCACCACCCTTTGAAGCCTACCTCCAAGCCAGTTCCCAACCCACTGCGTCAATGTGTCACCTAATCCTATAGAACTCATCTTGCTCAGCAACCTGCGGTGGTACGCTATCGAATGCTTTGCTAAAGTCCAGGTACACGATGTCCAGGGACTCCCCAATATCCAGCTTCCCCGTCACCCAATCAAAGAAGCTGATCAGGTTGGATTGGCATGATCTCCCCTTAGTAAATCCATGTTGTCGGGGATCCCGTAGATTCTCCTCATCCAGGATTTTATCCAATTGGTGTTTGATTAGAGTTTCCATTAGTTTGCTCACTATCGATGTTAGACTCACTGGTCTGTAGTTTGCTGTCTCCATCTTTAAGCCTTTCTTGTGGAGTGGAATGACGTTAGCCATCCTCCAGTCCAACGGGACGCTGCCAGTACTAAGGGAGAGGTTGAAGAGCACGGACAGTGGCTCCGCCAAGACATCACTCAGCTCCCTAAGCACCCTGGGGTGCAGGTTGTCCGGCCCCATTGCTTTGTTAACCTTGAACTTTGACAGCTCACCGTAGACACTGCTGGGCGTAAACTCAAAGTTACTAAACGGGTCAACTGAGCCAACCCTTGTCTGTAGCTGAGGGCTGAGCCCCGGCGCTTCTCGGGTGAAGACTGAGCAGAAGTATTCATTTAATAGTTGGGCTTTTACAGAGTCCTTTTCCACATAGTCTCCATCTGGATTCCTAAGACGTACAATCCCGCCTGAGTTTTTTCTTCTATCACTGATATACCTGAAGAAGGATTTATCTCCCTTCTGGATGTTCTTTGCTAGAGACTCCTCCATGTGGAATTTAGCCTCCCTGACTGCTGTTTTGACGGCTTTTGATTTGGTCAGGTAGTCTGCTCTAGAGTCCTGCTTCCCCGATTGTTTGTAAGAGATGAATGCTTTTTTCTTCTCCTTGATGAGGTCTGAGATCTCCGCAGTAAACCACTGTGGCTTACTGTTCCTTCGCCGTTTACTTTCTGATTTAACATAGCGGTTTGTTGCTTCTTGTATGGTTGCTTTCAAAGTCGACCACATTTCTTCCACGTTATCGGTTTCTGCTTGGCTTTGTAGCACCTGGTGAACGAAGTCTCCTATTTCTTTGAAATTTGTGTCCTTGAATTTGAGGACCTTGGTCAGTGTAATAGATTTAGTGAAACTTTCCTGAGATTGAACCATACCATGTTGTGGTCACTGGAGGCCAATGTGTCGCCCACCGAGACCTCTGTGACACTTTCTCCATTGGTAAGTATCAGGTCCAGTATTGCCTGATCCCTTGTTGGTTCCAACACCAGTTGCCTGAGTCTTGCTCCCTTCATAGAGTTTAATAGTCTCCTGCTGCTGCCGGAAGCAGAGGTAAGTGTAACCCAATCCACATCAGGCATGTTGAAGTCACCTAGCAATACTGTGTCCCCACGCAAGGTGATATTTTCTATATATCCGATTATTTCCATATCCAGGTCATCCTGTTATCTTGGGGGTCTGTAAATTACGCCAAGATACAAGCATTTGTCCTTTCCTCTGGCCAAATTAACCCAAAGGGATTCCCCAGTATACTGGACATCTGAGATTCTCGTGACCTTAATGTCATCTTTAGTATATAATGCTACACCTCCTCCCATTCTGCCCTCCCTGTCCCGGCGAAGCAAGTTGTAACCCGGTATGACCATGTCCCACCCGTGGGAGTCTGTGAGCCAGGTCTCGGATATCGCCACCACATCTAGGTCGGCATTCCTTATTTCTGTTTCCAATTCCAGGATCTTGTTTCCTAAACTGTGTGCGTTGACGTACATAGCCCTCCATGTTGTATTTTTGTTACGTCTCAATGGGGATATTCCTGCTTGAGCTACTTGAACACCTTTAGCATTATTTGCGTTATTTGTGCTTTCCTTAGACCCAGAACCACAATGTGTACTCCCCCTAGACCCGGAATTACAATGTGACCCATAAATATGATGTGACCCTACTCCCGACTCGAAAGTGTGTGCACTCACCCCTGACCCAGACCTAGAATTTCGGTGACTACTTACCTCAGCCTCAAAAATGTATTGGCAGTTTAGTTCGCCAGGTATGTTGTTTGTATCTCCAACACTCTTCTCATAGAGATGGCGGTTATGAGAAAAACTGTCTTCACTGTTAAGATTCAGTAGCAACGTCTCCTGCAACTGCTCAAAAGGCACCTTGCTGAGCCCACTCAAAATGATGTTAAGGTTCTACGAGGGAAACAGTTGTCTTACTGGAAGCCTCAAACTGAGTGCCCCCTTCAAAAATCTGACTGACAGGATGCAAAGCTAAGGATCCCTTGCCTAACTGTGCTCCGAAACACAAGAGATCTGCCACTTGCACTCTAAGACAGTGGTTCTTAAACCTGTTCTGGGAGACCCCCCCCCAGTAAGTCGGGTTTTCAAGATATCCCTAACAAATATGCATAACTCAAATTCTTAAAACCAGCTATTAAATATTTAATACAAACAATCTGAATCAATTCAATTTTAATCTTATCTCCCACAGTTCATTTCATTACAGTACTTTTACAACTTACCAATACATAATTTATTAATAAATATCAGAATAATTTAGTCATTGAACCCAATCCTCATCACTCCCACTCCCACTCACTTCCCAACTTTCACACACATACTACAGTCATTGTGATTACTTTTATCCAAAACTGGATCTTGGTTAGTTCATGAGTTCATTAGTCCATGATCATCTAGTCAGAGAGGCTTCAAACTGAGAGTTGCACAACAGTCTAGCACATGAAAATCACAGTTTCTTAAACACAATCGGCAGACCTCTCTGTCCTCATGATGGTCCTGTTCTTCAATTCATAAAGCATTCAGCTCAACACAAGACTGTGTTTCGCCACCTGGCATCTTCAGGAGCTGTGTTTGCAAAGCTCACCAACATCTCAACTTCACCAGTAAACTAAGCATAACTCATGCATATTCATTAGGGATATCTTGAAAACCTGACTGGCTGGGGGTTAGAGAATAACATGGGGACAAATTTGTCCCTGTTCCTGCAGGAACTCAATTTCCCCATCCGTCCCCATCCTTGTCCCTGCAATATTCCTGTAAGCTCTACCTTAACAGCACAAGCCTCTAACACTTATGATTTTAAAGTGTTTGAGGCTTGTGCAGATGAGATTGGAGCTTGCAGGAATGGGGCAGGGACAGGAAAAGAACTCATGAATTCCCATGGGATTGGGGAAAATTTGTCCCCGTGTCATTCTCTACTGGGGTTCCCCCAGAACAGGTTTAATAACCACTGTTCTAAGGGATCCAACTGCCAGCCCCTTTTCCAGGCCGGCCTTCAGAAAAGTCAAAACTAGTGACACAGGTGCTCTTGAGGGTTCCATCTGAGCTTTCACATACCACTGATGAAACAACCTCCAGGCCTTAGCATAGGTAGTGATGGTGATAGGCTTCCAGGCTCTAAGGAAGGTAGCATTAACCATCTCCGAACAGCCTTTTTGCACTAGGGCTGCATGCTCAAGAGCCATGCCATAAGACCAATGTTCTGGACTCTCTTTGTGGAGACCAGCAGGACAACAGAGCCTCTTGGAGGGGATGCATATGAGCCGTCGCTCAAGAAACCACCTCTATGGTCACTGTCATTGAGCCTAGTATATGAAGATAGTGCCATGCCATCAGAGCTGGCATCATCAAGAAGTCTGAGATCTGTTTTATAAGCTTTCATTTGCGTGGCTTAGGAAGATAAAAAAAATGTGGCCTTCCGTTGTGTTGAAATATATTTCCAGGAATTCCAAGTTCTGAACTGGCTCTAAGTGACTCTTATGGGAAGTTGACAATCCAACCCTGGTCTTGCAACAGCTGGGCCATCTGAGTCACCACCCTCTCTCCTTCTGTTTTGGATGAAGCCCTGATCAGCCAATCTTCCATGTAAGGATGTGGTTGAATTCTCGTCTTTCTGAAATGGGCCGCCACCACCATTACCTTGGTGAAGGTACGTGGTGGTGTTGCCAGCTCTAAGGGGAGAGCAAAAATCTGGCAGTGTCCCCCGGAATCTCAAAAACCTTCTGAGTTCTAAATAAATCAGAATATGGAGATAGGTCTCCATGAAATCCAAGGATGCCAGGAATTTACCTGGTGCGACCGCCGCAATGACTGACTGAACAGTCTCCATGCATAACCATGGCACCTTCAAAGCCTCATTGACTGATTTCAGATCCAGGATCAGCCTCTTTTCTGAGTCATTATTGGGCACTATGAAGTATATAGAGTATCTGCCCAAGCCCGATTCTGCATACTGAACGGCTCGAATGATTAAAAGCCTGTGCACTGTCACCCAGACTTTGACTACCTTTTCCGTCCATCCTGCTGATGAATTCATAAAGTAATCCACCAGAGGGTAGCTGAATTTAAGTCAGTAACTTTCTCGGATTATGTTCAGCACCCAACAGTCCGAGCTGATCTGTGCCCATGTCATCCAGTAGTCCGTTAGCCTTCCTCCTATCTGTGGGAGTCTGGGTACAGTCTTGGGGGAGGTGCTGAGGCAGAGCATGGTCTGGAGGTCTGGGTACATCTCGAGTTGCCAAAATATTGTTGGGACCCCTTGAAACATTCTCTAGGTAGAGAATTCTCCAGAATATTGTTGAAAGTGCCTGGAGCTAAGAAAATTACTCAGAGTAGATCCTCGTGAATTCCAAGGTCTCCTATCTAGATGGGTCACACTGGTCATATGATCATCCAAACACTTTACAAAAAGCATCTGACCCTTAAAGAGGAGCCTGCTTAAATTGGCTTTGGAAGGAGAATCTCCCGCCCATTGCCTAATCCAGAGCATTCTGTAGGCGAAGATGAGATCGATCCAGAAAAGTGTGATGTACCTAACACTCCCTAGTAAAGATGGAGCATGTTACTTACACTGCTTAAAACTGATGCACCCAAGTTTACCCATTACCTGGCCCAAATCTGTAATTTGTGATGGTGAGAAATTATGTGGAAAGGCCTTGATGTGGATGATCTACAGATTTCTTCCAGACAGCCCTGAACTATGTCCTCATCAAACAGCCTTAAACTCCCGACATGCTACATAGCCTTGTCCTGCATAAGTGGTATTATTGCTTCTCTGATCCATGTAGCAATCAATAGTAAGACAGCATCCAAAACAATATGTGGACTTTCATAGAGGACAATGAGCCTATATGATCCACAAAGGGAAAGAGTAGTTTTCACGTACAGTAAAACCTTGGATTGCAAGTAACTAGGTTTGCAAGCGTTTTGCAAGCAAGCAAAACATTTGATTAAATTTTAACTTGCTATACAAGCAAAGTCTTGCAATACGAGTACATACAGTATACATACATCACAACTGAGCCGATGGTTCTTCTCTCTCTCTGACACTGCGGGAATGTAGTGACTGTTCTAAATGAGCGAGGTCTTGAAATACAAGTACATACAGTATACACACATCACAACTGAGCCGATGGTTCTTCTCTCTCTGACACTGTGGGAGTGTAGTGACTGTTCTAAACGAGCAAAATCTTGCAATACGAGTACATACAGTATATAGGTGTCACATCATTACAACTGAGCCGATGGTTCTTCTTCCTGCGGGACTGTTGTAGCTGTTCTAAATGAGCGAGGTCTTGCAATACAAGTACATATAGTATTTTGTATTACAGTTTTTGGTTTGTGGAACAAATCGTCTGAGTTTCCATTATTTCCAATGGGGAAATTTGCTTTGATATACAAGTGCTTTGGATTACAAGCATGCTTCTGGAAAGAATTATGTTCGAAAACCAAGGTTGACTGTATTTGCATAGCACACACCAACTGAGCCACCAGGATGGCCCCACCTCTACCTTTAACAACTGTTATAATCAGTAGTCCAATACAAAAATATTATTTGAAAGAAATTATTGGTATATGAGACACTTTCACATTTCTCCTTCCTCCTCTGACTGATAATTATAATATGGATTCCTGATACTAAAAAGTTCTTAAAAGGATCAACATTTAGCATTGTTTTCTCCATGTGGACAGCTGGGTTAAGATCTTGATGTCAGAAACAGGTTGTTTCTAACCCTCAAGGGGTCCTCAATTGAATCTTTTGCTGTAGCCAAAGTAGAAACATAGAAACATAGAAAAATGACGGCAGATAAGGGCCATAGCCCATCAAGTCTGCCCACTTCACAGACCCACCCCCCTGAGTCTGCTCTCCTGGAGATCCCTCTCCTAATGACCCATCCTTAACTCCACCCTCTTAAGGATCCCACATGGGCATCCCATTTACCCTTAAAATCTGGCACGCTGTTGGCCTCGATTACCTGTATTGGAAGCTTGTTCCAATGATCAACCACTCTTTCGGTGAAGAAATACTTTCTGGTGTCCCCATGAAATTTCCCACCCCTGAGTTTAAGCGGATGCCCTCTTGTGGCTGAGGGTCCCTGGAGGAGGAAAATATCTTCTTCCACCTCGATACGTCCAGAGATGTATTTAAATGTCTCAATCATGTCTCCCCTCTCCCTACGTTCCTCGAGAGAGTAGAGCCGCAGCTTGTTCAGTAGTCATGTACATTGCCACACCAGCCATAAATGATTCTGGATTGAAAAAAACACTATTGTTTGTGCCTCTCTCTCGCATCTAGATTCTGGAACAGACGCCTTAAGTTACCTACCGCCATCTAACTTAATTGATTTAATTGGCTTTCATAGGCATAGTAATGACCACATCATTTAAAACCTCATTTTAAAAAAATGTAGATGCCCACAGGCGCCGACAAACAGGGTGCCAAAATTGCATCTGCAGAGGCACCTAGCAGGGCCTAAGTTCAAAGTAGGCGGGGTTTCAGACGGAAATGACCTTAGGTGCCATTAGGCGCCTCTGTAGATGCCATTCACGCAACACATAGGCTCCATTAATGTAGAACTTAAAAACCCTAACCTACACGACTGGCGCCTATGTTTAATGCTAGCCACGATGCTAGTAAAGGCACCAATGTGTGACGGACATGCGGACGGTGCTGTTTTTGTAGGCGCCGGCCAATAGGCACCGTTTCCAAAATCTGGCCCTAAACATTAAATCGTAGCAAACACACTACAATGAGAATGAGAGGAAGAGCTAACTACACACGACAACATTTTGTTTTGTGGTGCCTAGCTCTGCACTGTAATTCTCCTACCAGGAAAATAGAGCTTAGATGATTATAACATCAAATTCAGAATGCAGACCTGGAGGACCTATGATCTGATTCATTCAATATGTTATGATATGCTCACCTCCAACCCCGAGTGATATATTTATATATAAAAATTGTTTCATGGAAACTTTACTCTTTTTTAAATAGGATATAATAATAATAATAATAACTTTATTATTCTATACCGCCACAATCTTGCGACTTCTAGGCAGTTTACATTCAAGAGAGCTGTTTCTTGATACACTTGGACAAATTGTGTTAAAAGTGAAATAGTTTCAAAATGGTAGCTATTTTTTTGCACTTTTGAGCTCTTTATAGTTTTAATACATTGAAGTTTTTGTAAACATCGTGTCACCCATATTTTCTCCCTCTACAAGAAAAATAGTCCTTGACATGCCAGTAGATACCACCAGAGGCTACCTACCCACCTCTGAACTCTTTCCCATGATGTGACATTATTCCCCTGCCTCAAAGAATTAGTTTTCCCTCTCCTCTCTCCCACAAATTAGCATCAATGAGAACAACAGAATTCAGATTCATGAGAATTTGTCAGGTATTATGATGTGAATGCTTTTGTTATGACTAGAGTTACCATATTTGTTATATGAAAAAAAGATCTCAACTGCCCATGCCCCACCCCGATCCACCCTTAATGCCCTGCCCCACTACTGCCTCCTGTTAAACCGCACCCCCCCCCCCAGCACAGTTTCTCTCTCTCTTTCTCTTCATGGAGTCGGGTATGGCTTTTGTGAGTCTCCCTCCAATCCAGAAAATAGTATGGACACCCAGACAGTCCTCTAAAAAGAAGATGTCCGGATGTCCGGTAACCCTAGTTATGACTCCCAGAATTGGATGGATCACCAGCTATGGATGTAAACTGGTGACCTAGAGATGAAGAAATGTGAAGCAATAGAAAAACTAAAACAACATATTTTATCACTGTTTCAACTGGAAAAGAAATGGAAGTCTGAAAACATTTTGATAAGCGATAATACCATACACTTGTACATTGAAGGCAAGCAGCAATATTTCAATGGCATCTACTAAAAGCAAATTGCTGAGTCATTCTCTCCAAAATTAAAATATTCAGTATTATTGTTCTGAGCTCCAAGACACAGCCATGTTCCAAAGAGTGTTAGAGTGAGATAAGATTGATGCATACAGTCTGTGATGTCATTTGTGATATCATTGACAAAACAGTTTCCAATTAGACATGGCCTCCTGCAGAGATTCAGGATACAGTTTAGCAGTAACATTTTTAATGGATACAATGGCAATCTATACTACCTATCATACACTTTTGATATAGTATTTTAAAGAAAACTACAATGTAAAACATTCAGAGTAATGTATATCTTTTCAATAACCTGCATCTTTCCCTTCTCAGAAACAAAACCTTCAGTTTTTGCTATGTATCTATTTGCAACAATTTTACTTTGAACTTGTACATTAGATAGATTGTGAGCCCACCGGGACAGATAGGGAAAGATGCTTGAGTACCTGATTCTAAAACCGCTTAGATAACCTTGATAGGCGGTAAATAAAAACCTAATAAACTTGAATTGTGGTAAAAAAAAAATAATAATAAAAACACAAAAGACTAACCTGACCAGATGATGCCAACAGATTTATTATAGTCAATAGCATCCAGCCCCTACTGGCCTCCTCACTTTGATTGATCTCCAGAAACTGGACAATTGCACGACTGGCAGCCTCTGTTGAAAGAAAAGAGAGAGAGAGAGAAAAGAGAGATGAAAGGCTGCACTGCAGAGAAAAGCATTTGATATTATGCATCACATTCTGAAAAGGCAAGGCAAGATGAAGAGTTCATCTTAATTGCACTGTGCCATTCTCATGCAAGTAATCAAAAGTTCCTATTGTGCAAAAGAATAATTACTGCACAAACTGTGTTTTTGTTTCTTTTACCCAGTGTATAAAGCATATCCAAGTGTTCCCTCCTACTACACAAACAGTAGAGAATATTTATTACAGTTCAAATCCATATCAGCTTTTGATATCTGAACTTAGCCAAGCACACTGCAAGTCTGGCAGCTGTTCAAGTGCGCTAGCTAAGCTCATTGACCGATCTAAGAATTTTTCACCACCCTCTCCCTTTTTTCATCATATATCTTCCCTTCCCTTTCTTTCCTATCATGACAATGTAGTTCATCCCCAGCTCCCTTCTCTACTTGCCCATCTGTATCTTCTTTGTTGTTGGTATGTATGTATTTTATAATTTATTAGGTCAGCCTAAGTTATTTTTATCCCATTTTTTAAATTGTACACCTCTCAGCTATATAATGAGCGGTATATCAAAACCGAAATAAACTTGGAAACATAGTAAAGTTAGGGATGGCTCAGATTGTTCCCTGTGTACAAACCATAAAAAAATAAGTCTCCCTTCCAAGCAAGATTGGATATGTTGTGCAATTTAACTAGACTGTTACTAGAAATAATAGAAGAGTCACACATCCATTAAAGAAGCAGTCCTTGCAAAGATTACCCTACCCTGCCCTAGGAGAATAGGATTACCATATGTCCGGATTTCCATGGATATGTCCTCCTTTTGAGGACATATCCAGGTTTCCGGACGGCTTTCAAAGTTCAGCACTTTGTCCAAGTTTTGAAAAGCTTCTGGCAACGAGCAATGCCGGCATGCAATGTGGTGAAGTCACGTGACATTGCTCATGCAGGTCGAGGGGATGGGGGTGGAATGGGGTGTGGCTGACCGGAATGGGGGCGGAGCCATGGTTCCAGATTTTCCGTTTGGAATATCTGGTAACCCTATAGGAGACCTCACTCTCACACGGCTAGATAGCCTCACAGTGAATGGATAAGCTCTGTTCTTTCTAATCTGGAGGGATATTTATAGAGTCAATTTTAATCTTGTGTGAGAAGTTTGTCAAGATTAAAATTGATTTTTGACGTTGTATTTGACAAATTTACCTTTATGAAAGGTTTTTGCAAGTAGAACGGGATATTTATAGAGTTCAGCCTCATTTGAGGCTTCTTTTCTAGTTTTCAGTCAACTCTGGCTTGCCCTGGCAAATTCTCAAGACTTCTCCTCAGGTAGCTATAGTTGCCTTTTCAGTAGCATTTTGCCTGAGTGTGATCGACACACAGCTGGTACTGTTTTTATAGGCGGCTGACAATTTAGGCACCGTTTGGTTTGCAGAATCTGGCCGATAACGTTTACTTACCTAATACTTAGGGCCTGTTTTACAAAGCCTCGCGGTAACGGGCTTCGGGGCTGTTGCTGTGCGGCTTTGTAAAACCGGCCCTTAGGTACTGTAGGTGACAAAAATTCATTTTAAATATCTGTGATACAGTGAAAACTCTAAAATAATTCAACAAGGTGCAATATATTCTCAGGAACTGGAATCCCTTACCCTACATACAGTATACAGAAAAAAAATTGGCTTCCAAACCAAAACTTGTTAGCAGCCATTGAAACTGATTTTAACCAAGCATGGCTCAGTGATTTCTTCTAGAGCAGGGGTGTCCAATGTCGGTCCTCGAGGGCCGCAATCCAGTCGGGTTTTCAGGATTTTCCCAATGAATATGCATTGAAAGCAGTGCATGCAAATAGATCTCATGCATATTCATTGGGGAAATCCTGAAAACCCGACTGGATTGCGGCCCTCGAGGACCGACATTGGACACCCCTGTTCTAGAGAGAACTCATTAGATCTCCAATCAAGGAAGTATTTAGATATTATATTCTTTATTCCAGCTTTTATTATAAAATTAATTAGCCAACTATAAATAGACAAAAAGCAGACAAAATAAAGAAAAAAAAAATCCTCAAGTGTAGCAATTTCTGATTAAAGAGCTGGAAAGATGCTAACTGCCATCCAATAGGCATCTTAATCCATAGCATTAATCAGAAATTTCTGGATACCATTTTCTTATGAGATTTACATAGAAAAGGAATAAAGTACTGCGCAGACTCCAGGATAGACATTCAAATGAAATAAGTGTATAAAAACATGTGATTTTGACCTAAAGCTGATGAGGGGAAGTTTTCCACCCTCTTCCCTATGCTCAAGAGTATCCTCTTTGCTGGAAGCTGTAAATAGGTTTTTGTTAAACCAGGATTTTTGAGATTTAACCCCAAATATAAAAATGAGGCCTTGAACCTCACTCTGGTCTTAATCAGAGGAGATAGATTGGGCAAGTAAGGACACTAAGGGAAAGGAGGGAGCCACAAACATGGAGAGACAAGGAAGGGGGATGACATAAAGCGGAATGGTAAGGACAATAGGTGCTCTTTTATCAAAAAGTGGCCTTAGTGCACCCTTATGCATGTCTTTCTTTTTACTGCTGGGGTAAAATGGCAGAATTTCCTAATTTTTTTCTATTAAAAGGCCACACACTAAGGGCTCCTTTTACTAAGGTGCGCTAGCGTTTTTAGCGCACGCACAAGATTAGCGTGCGCTATAGCATGCACTAGCTGAAAAATTACCACCTGCTTAAAAGGAGGCGGTAGCGGCTAGCGCGCACGGCATTTTAGCACGCGCTATTCCGCGCGTTAAGGCCCTACCACACCTTTGTAAAAGGAGCCCTAAACTTTTCCATTAACACATCTTATATCTCCCCTGCCCCGCAGCAATGATAAAACAACTACAAACAGTACAAAACACAGCCAAGACTAATCTATTCACGAAGAAAACACGACCACATCACCGAGACATACCTCAATTCACACTGGTTCCCAATTTAAACAAGAATACTATTTAAATTCTACTGTCTATTATTTAAATCCATAAATGGTGAAAACCCAGCCTACTTGAACAACCGCCTAATCCAAACTAACACAACCAGACACAGGAGAACCCAGACACCATTCACATACCCTCCAATCAGAGACATCAAACGGAAAAAACTGTATGATGGAATTCTAGCCACACAGGAAGCAAAACTAGACCACCAACTCTCCAATCTACTAATCGTGACCCCAGACCTCAAAACTTTCAGAAAAGAAATAAAAACCCTGCTATTCAAAAAATCCATGAAGACTAACTAACACTGTATGAAACATTTCAGTCCTCTGAAGCAACCCACTCTACTCTGTAATACCTCTGGACATGTCCAGAAATCCTCTTCTGTAATCCGCCTTGAACCGCAAGGTAATGGCGGAATAAAAATCACTAATGTAATTTATTAAACAGACTAGCATATATGAACCCTTCTCACTACCAAGCCTTCTGATGGGTAACTCAACACAAAAATATTACAAATGAGATTGGGAGGATCCAAGATGGCGGCCAAATGCTAAGATGCTGCTGCAGTGCCTCTTACCTGCTGGAATTTCTGTTTGAGTGCAGTGTTTTCCGAGATGGGAAAACATAGGGACAAAGCAACTGAAGGTACAAAAACCTTCAGTAGTGATGGTCATGTGTCCAATTGATCTATTTGTGGTTTGTGGAGGAGATTGGCTTAGTCCTCGGGAGCCACAGCCAGGTCAGGTTTTCAGGATATCCACAATAAATATGCATGAGATAGATTTACATTTCAAGGAGGCAGTGCATGCAAAGCAAACAACCAAGGGGAGAGAAATCCGACACAATCTGGAGTAAAGAGAGTGCAAACAAAAACAAAGAAAACTGCAGACAATGTACAAAATGCAGGCTAAATTTATTGTACCAAAGTTATGAATGCGGTTAATGTTACCACCTTGTACCAAACCAAAGGACCCGACACGGTCTGTGTTTCGGAAAACGCACCTTCATCAGGGGTCCTAATGAATCAGAATAACATAACTCAATTATGTAATAGTGAAATGTATGAAAAGTATAAGTGTATATAAGAGTGTGAAATCTATCACAAGTGATATGAACCAATCAAAGTGACATAAAGAATGAATAAAATGTGTGGTAACATGCAGAAAATCTTGTAATGACCAGTGACATGATAGAAGACTGGGATCTTCTAGAAGCATTGGATGCAGGCAGGCATTTTTACATTAGATGATGTTATATCTAATGGGAAACTGCTTGATTTTTTACAACTGCAACAATCATTCGGTATATCAAATTCTCAAAATTATAGATGATTGCAGTTGAAGCAGGCCATTCAGAGTGGATTCCCTGATTGGCAGAATCTCAAAAATCATTATAGCTTGCAGGTCCTATGCTTCCAGACAGATTTGCTAAAGCATCAGGCCGCCCGGTGGTATAAATTAATTCCTGAATTCTTGAATAAGAAACCAAAAAAATGGTCTTAGAGACATTTGGAGCATTGAGATAAAGCAGTATATTTCTGCATCTCGATGGCCATGAATTTGGACTTGGAGGATGAAATGTACAGCGTCAGCATTTATGAGACAAACATGTTTTTTTCTGTTACATAGATCTTTTTGGACCCCGGTTAGGTTACACAAGTTAGACAGTTCTAAATCTAATAGATGCTGGCAATGTCATTTAGACATTGGGACACTGGATCATCTGTTGTTCTATTGTCCTTTGATACTCAACATCTGGAAGTCAATATGGGGACAGATTAACCTCATACTGGAAATCAACAATCTCTTTGACGTATGAGACAGTTATATGTGGAACATTGCTGTATATTAAGTCTCCCATGGATCGCTACAAATGCAGGCTTTTCCTAATTATGACAGGGATTGCTATGCAAATGATAACGCACAATTGGAAAAGTTGTGACCGCCTTAACTTTCCTTTTTGGTGGGCTACTTTTTGTTTAGGCTACAAATATGAAAAGATGAACGCTGATATATTGGGGCATAGCAATTTTTTTTAATTTGGTTTGGGGTCCTTTGCCATCCTTTGTTACTTCAACATAGTTGTCTTATTTTATTTTTATTTATTTCTATACATATCCAGGATGGGGCGGGTTGGGGGGGGAAATCTTTTTGGTTTATTTCTTGATTAAGTTGTTGGATGGGAGGGGAGGGATATTTTTCTTCTGCATTGTTATTGATGGAATTTAAGTGCTTACGTTGATTATTAATGTCTGTACAATTCTTGACACTTTGTATTAGTTTTGAAAATTAATAAAGATTTTAAAAAAACCCAAGAAAAAAATCAATTCACTTGTACCCATTCTACACCATTCAGGAATTTGTACACTTCAATCATATCCCCCCTCAACTGTCTCGTTTCCAAGCTGAAATACCCCAACTTCTTTAGTCTTTCCTTAGATGAGTGAAGTTCTATCTCCTTTATCATTTTGGTTGCTTTTCTTTCAATCTTTTTTAATTCCACTATGGGCTCCTTTTACAAAGGCGCGCTAGCGGGGTTAACGCGCGTGACTTTTCATCACGCGCTAACCCCTGCGCTTGCCAAAAACTACCACTTGCTCAAGAGGAGGCAGTAACGGCTAGTGCATTTGGCGGTTTAGCGTGCGCTATTACGCACATTAAACCGCTAGCACGCCTTTGTAAAAGGAGTCCTATATCTTTTTTGAGCTAAGGCAACCAAAATTGTGCACAATACTCAAGGTGATGCACCATCTATACGGAGTGATGCATTGCAGAGGCATTATACTGTTGCTGGACTTATTTACCATACCTTTCCTAGCATCCTGTTTATTTTATTTGCCATAGCCGCTCACTGGGCGGAAGATTTCAGCTTAGTGTCTACAGATCTTTTTCTTGGGTGCTGACTCCTAAGGAGTACCCTTGCATCAGGTAACTATGATTTGGATTATATTCTTCCTGATGTGCATCACCTTTGCATTACTTGACATTAAATTTCATCTGCCATTTGGATGCCCAGTCTTTCAGTTTCCTAAGGTCTTCCTGCAATTTTTCCACAGTCCTCATGCGTTTTGACAACTTTGAATAGTTTTGTGTCATCTGCAAATGTGATCACCTTACTTGTCATTCCGATTTCCAGATCATTTATAAACATGTTAAACACCACCAGTCCCAGTACAGATCCTTGCGACACTCCACTATTTACCCTCCTCCATTGAGAAAAATGGCCATTTTACCCTACCCTCTGCCCAATAACCAATTCCTAATCCTAATCCTATCCTATGATTTTAATTACCTCAGTAGACTCTCATGAGGAACTTAAATTAAGAGTTATAGTGGGATTTGAACCTGT